>NC_077233.1:4558696-4624555 GCF_027887165.1 Monodelphis domestica
GGCAGTATTTGCAATTTGGGAAAAATCTGATCAAATACTGGGACCAAAGATGATATAGGAAAATATATAATAGCAGAGATCATATAGATTATGGGGACAGCCTATCAGAATGCAATAGATTCAGTAAATAACTATGGAATGAGTAAAAGTTGCCAACCGAAATGGAAATTAGAAAAAAAAATAATTGATTCAATAATGACTAGATGAAAGACAAAATTGTAATAGTAATAGATTGCATTAATGATAATAGCAATATGCCGACAGATGCAAATCCGGTGTGTGGCACATAAAGTAGAAGTCAGAGGGAAATTCATGGAATTAACCTTCCCTATCGACAAACAAGAAAGAGAACACACAACGTAGAGCAAAGAAAAATCACAGATGCTCCTGTGTATTATTTGGGGCTTGCAAAGTCACTTGTTTGCATCATTTCATCAGAGGTTGACTGCCATCCTAAGAGGCAGGTGCCTTTGCATCCAGCCAGCCTGTCAATGCTCTGTAGTCAGAAGGCCTGAGTTGAAATCCATTACATTGGTGGGCTTGGGTAAGTTATGCAAATTTTCTGGGACTCACTTTCCACGTTTTTACAAATGAGGTAGGGGTGCACTAAATGGTTTCTGATGTCCCCAGTTCTAGTTCCTATGGTCCTACTGGTGGAAAAAAATACATATATACACATATGTGTTTTATTCTATATATTTTATTCATATGCATATAGAGGAATATTGTCTGATATTTATATATGTATGCATGTACATACATATACACAAAGAGAGAGCCATAGGTATACATACACGTACATAAAATTTGACTTTTCCCTATTGTATGTTCCTTCTTGGGTACAGTAGGAGGTGTTTTCCCTGACAGAATGTGAGCACTTGCAAGGCAAGGATCCTTTCTGTTTTTGTCTGTCACCAGAGCAGTGCAAGCAGCTTCCACAAAGCTTGTTGAAAGAAAGGCACTAGCAGTCGGGGACCAAGAAAAGGCTCTCCTAAAAGCTGGAATATGAGATGAGGTTCACAGAAGTGAAGGAAGACGATCATGAAAGGGAGGAGGGAGAGCAGTCCAGACGCGGGGCCAGCCAGGGTAGTGGCAGAAAGGGGGAGATGACGTGTCCTGTCCAAGGTCCAACAAGTAAGTCAATGATCTTAGAATGGCAAAGTGTGAGTGAGCTGCAGAAGTGAGACAGGTCCAGATCTTCTGGAGTGTTCGATGTTCAACAAAGCATTTGACACTTGGTCCTAGAGCTAACGTGCTGTCGCTGGCTTTTACTGAGGTGTTCACAGGGTCGTGCATACATTTTAGGAAAACAGCTTTGGCAGTTGAGTGGGAAAAGGACAAGAATGAGGAAAAACCTGAAGCAGGAAGCCCAAGCGGCAGGCTATTGCAATGGTCCAAATCAAAGGTGTGTGAGGGCTGTGTGAGTGAAGAGAGACGCTGTGCAAGTAGAACCAAGGCTCGATAGATTGCACAGGGGAAAAGGAAGCAGAAATGAAGAGCCAAAGGTGTGAGCTGAGGTAACCGGGAGGATAGTGGTGCCCTAAACAGGAACAGGAATGTTGGGAAGAGGGGACGGTTTGAGAGAAAGGAGGAGGAGTTCTGGTTTGGACGTGTGGCGTTTGGGATGTCTTTGTGGCATCTAGTTCAAGACATTCCAAAAGTAATGGATCATGGGTCATTGAAACTAAGGCTGAATGTATGAATCTTGGAGTCATCTATGAAGACATCATAAGTGAAGTTGGGGAGCTGATGAATTCACCAAGAAAAACAGCACTGAGGAAGAAGAAGAGAAGTCTCGGGACAAAGTTTCAAAGGTTGTAGTTGGTTGGACATGGTGGTTTGGTACAATGTGGAAAAAATCCATCAAAAAAGACTGCGAGTAGTCAAAGAGGATCAGGCAGAAGGAAAGGGCAGAGGTGCAAGTATCTAGGATGAGACTATGATCCGCTGCAGAGAGGTCCAGGATGATTGAGAAAAGACCATTAATGAGGGATCATTGCTGGGGGGAAAGGATACAAGGAGAAATCTAGGTAACGGAAAACAAAAGGTATCGATAAAAAAATCAATTTTTTAAAAAGTGAGAACAAAAGTTACTTAATTTTATTTTCATTTTTAAAACCCTGACCTTCTGTTTAGAATCAATACTAAGTATCAGTTCCAAGGCAGAAGAGCTAGGTAACTAGGGTCAAGTGACTTGCCCAGGGTCACACAGCCAAGAAGCATCTGAGGCCAGACATTCGTTACTTTGAAGAGAACAATTTCAGTTGAATGACGAGTTTGGAAGACAAAGGGTAGAGAGTAAGATGGCCCTAGAGGACCACACTGTCATTTTAGCCTGCTTCTATCCCTTTGGACCAACTGTGGAAACTTCTTGGGGTTATTTACACCAGAAGAAAGTTTTCTTTTTGTCTTGTTGGTTCAATTGCTTGTTTTGAGGTATTCCTGTTTGCAAAGTGACATTATCAGATCTGGACTGTCTATGTACTCACTCTCGTTATTCAAAGGAATCAATCACTTACTGTGTGCTAGGCAACAGGGATACGGTGAAAAGAAAAACAATCCCTGCTCTCAAAGAAAGGGGAAAAGGAGGAGAAGAGACAGAGGAAGAAATGGAGGGAAGTATGGAAAGAGGGAGGAAAGAAGGCAAGCAATGGAAGTTCAAAGAGACCTGAGGGGAGGAGCAGAAAACACAGCCACATCCCCCCTTCCTTTGCCATTCCTTTCTTCATTTGGTTTACATTTGCTAAATGCCTAGAGCTTTGTGTGGAATCTTATTCCTTCTCCTGAATGCATATTTCATATTCTCAGAGTTGTTTTTGGAGATGGTAACAAAGGCTAAAATGGCCTTTTTTTAAACCCTTACTTTATCGCAGTTGGAACAGAGAAGGGCAAGGGCTAGGCAATGGGGGTTAAGTGACTTGCCCAGGATCACACAGCAAAAAGGTGTCTGAGGCCAAATTTAAACCCAGGATCTCTTGGCTCCAGCTCTGGTGTTCTATTATATACACTGCACCACCTCACTGACCTTCCTAATATTCTCTGTAAAAAGAAAGTTCTCTGGACTTCTTGCTCATCTCTTGATGACCGCTGAAAGGACTGATCTGCTCTGAGGCAGTTTCCTCCTCTGTAAAACCAGGGGGACGATATTGGCTGTTGTCATCTCCTCATTGAGTCTCATCTGAGTGAATGTCCAAAAGCTCTGCCCTTCCAATGTACTGAGACTTGGTAGGGTACCAACCACGAAGGCAACATTAGCAGATGGCCGACCAGTCAGAACTCTGAGCTCCCTCTCTCTGTCCTACCCGCATCGCCTTTGCCATTCTACTCACCCTCACTCGCAAGGCTATGCAGAAGTGCTCCTGATATGATGGAGGCCCAGGATTGAAAGCCATGGAGAAGTTTGCCTTCTTTCCTGAGTGGTCCTGGCCCAAGAATACAAGTGGCAGCATCTCGGGGTGAGCCTGGGTCCTCAGCTAGGTATACTCTATACATGTATATGCACACACACACACACACCCACACATCCTATTCCTGTGCTGCTCAGCAGCTCTTGTTCCTCACTGATAATCTTTGAGGAGCCAACGTTGCCTTCAAGTTTCCCTCCTTGAAGACCCCCGTATGCACCTCGGGAGCCTCAGGTCCTCAGAAAATTTCCCTGTGGTGCCTAATGTTTAGATGAGGAGAAGTCAGGTGGGCTCCTGAAGCCTCAGATGGAAATATCGCACCCTCACCTGTCCACTCCAGGCAGAAGCAGGCCCCCAGCCTCAGCTAAACATGGAAGAGCTTTTCTATTAATGGTGGGAAGAGCCCTAACCCCTAGACCAGAAGCAAGCAGATCAAAGGTGGGAGAGAACACTGAAGACCAGTTTTCCCAGGTAGTCTGCAGGCTCTTAAAAGCATTAAAGGGAAATCAAGAGAGATGAATGGATCTGCTAAATATTCAGCTGTTTATCTATAACCATCAGTGAGTCTATCTTCTAATAATAGCTTGCTTTTATGGTGTTTATAAAAATCTGCTTGTGTAATACCATGCCCAGGGTGACTACTTCCTATTTCTTTGTTTGCCCATAGGAAGTAGAATCTAGTAATAAATGTCTCTTGTCTCCACTGATAATCCCCGGCAAATGTCTTAATGACATTAATTGGTAAGCATTGGTAAACCACTGATGGATGGTTGTCTTTCACACTTGAAGAGGATCAGAATGACATCACTGGTGATGTCCTTTCACTCATTCATAAAATTAGATTGAAGTGTGTCCAAGTTGCACAGAGTCACCAGCCTCACTTTCTCTTCCAGTCATCCAAGTTCATGGCGAGACAGAAGTCAAGATGATTGGTGATGGCTCCTGACCCAGTGGCTGATGGGCTCCATAGTGCCCACTTTCACCCAGGGGAGCTCTTCACAGGCCTGGGTAGACGCCCCCTAACTCATTGATGGGTTTGAGACCTGTCAGTTATCCTCAGTCTGGTTTGGCTGGTTTGCCTACATGGTTTAGCGGAGTGTGGCTTCTGGGCATACTACAGGTTCTTGGAGCCACAGGTGGGAGCTCAGTGGCAGGGAGAAACCAAAGGAGAAGAGAGCTTAGCAAGCCCTCACTGCAAAGGCGCGATTCTTCTCTGAACACCAGGTACCCCCAGATCATAAACGAAATTGCCCACCCACTCACCTTTTCTCACAATGCCTAGCGTGCAGACGTTAATCAAATCTAATTGAACTGAAGAGATTTTCCTGTTCTTTAGCTGCCTGAGCACCCACTTACGAGATCTGTAGACATCTGGCCCTGAGCTAAGAGTTCATTAGCTCTCACCTCTTCCTCCTCTCGCCCCCCTCCAGCTGCTGAAGTCTAACTCTAGTCCTAGGAACCACAATGGAGTGAACCACATCACTCCTGACCGGAGTGCCAGTGAGCTGCCCTGTGACGACTCCTCGTCCCTGCCAATGGTTCTTCCCTGACGTCCACCCCCTCAATGTGCCGAATGCCTCGACGATGGCTACTGATTTGCTTCAGCATTTGTATCTCCAGTGCCCAACCCATAGAAAGCCCTTGATGCCTGTTTCCATTTATCCCTTCCTTCATGTACGCATGCATGCTTTCATTCACTCGAGCACACTACATGCATTTTCCCAAGCCAGACCCCAAATGAGCGGAAGTTGTAGTTTTAGCTTGGCAGGTCTCCAAGGGGTTAGGTTGGGTTTTCTTTGCAAGATGGAATGAAAGGTGATACAGTGACGGAAGCGGGAGTTGCATTTGCAATGGCCCTGAAGTTCTAGAAACAGCAAACTGAAGTGGGAGCTCCCAGTGCTTCCTTCCCCTTGGTTTTGAGGTATTTCTGGAAGAGGAAGGTCAAGGGCAGAGGATCTCAGAGCCACAGTGGGGCAGAGGAAACCACTGAGGCCTGCTTGTCTTTGGGATGTGCGTGTGGCAACATGGGACAGATGGGACAGTCCTACTTCCTGTCTGAAGATCCTTTCTCAGTGAGCCTTTGGGTCTTCTAATGAATAGTGCTAATGATTAATCATTCCTAATTAATGAATAATCGTCCATAGCTTTGAACACGGTCCCTGTAATGACCACCATATTTTACCAGCCCTGATCTAGTCATCCCATGAGGCTGATGACGGTGGAGAGCATCATTACCTACATTAGTAGAGTGCTAAGCCAAGCCCGAAGTAGGACAAAGCTGGGCAAGTCACCCTCGGAGAGGAAACCAGCTGCTGGCTGTCCCCAAGGGAATTACCAGGACCTAATGCTGCTGCAAAGTCTTCCTTGATTTTCAGACAGCTCCTTCTCCAGAGATCCTCCAAGAAGGACTCTCCCCGTCGTCAAGATGATCAAACTGTACCTCCTGGAGGCTAAATGACTGGTCTTCCCCGGAGCTTGCCAAGGTGACTGGAGCTCGAACACAAAACTCTGCCACTTGTGGTAGCCATGTCCTCTCGAGGACTCGTTTTATGCAAGGGGAAGATGATGGGGTTCATTATGTCCCCGCTGAAGTCTAGTCCAGCTCTAGAACTATGAAGTTCTTTCCAAGAGTCCCTTATTAAGCTGTCAATGGTCTTTGGAAAAGAAAAAACAAAGCTGGTAATATCCACTATTACCTTATTAAACTAATTAGCAGGCCCCCGAGTTCCTGAAACAGTTACAATTTAATGGGGTAGAAGGAAGAAGGAAAAAGCCATGAGTGTCCTGAGGGCCATTCCAGAAGAGGTGCCATGGGGTGGAGATTTGGGTAATGGCTTAGTGGGCAAAGTACAAGATGTAGTCAGAAAGGCTTGAGTTCAAATTCTGACTGTGGCACCTATTAGGTTTTTGACTCCAGGACAGTCACTTAACCTTCATAAGAAAAAATTTGATTGTCTCTAAAATAAGGATGATAATTCTTGGGTTACATCCCTGGAGAAGTAGTTGTGAAAAACCAGGGAAATCTTAAGGATGAAGATTTTCCAGGGCCTAGAGAATTAGCTAAAGAACAATGTGTATACGTACTGGACACCCAGGAAGGCACATGGCACTAAAGAGAGGCATGGGCACAGAAGGCCAAGATGGAGAGAGTCAAAGACAAGCTTTGAGAACTTATTAATTATGCTTCTTTGGACCTAGCCTCAAAGTCACCTACATCAGAAACAAAATAGTGAACAGGAAAATCTAAAACTGTTAGAGCTGGCAAAAACCTTGAGGATTGCCCTTTCTAATGGATGAGTCTGAGAGAGAGATATTGATTTGTCCAGTCACATCAATCACTTCTAAGTGATCTTGCCTGAATTTGAACTCAGGTCACCTGGCTGCTAGCCCAATATTCACACTGCTTCACTAGTATGTCCACTCTATTAAGAAGATTCTGAGTTGTGGTCCACTCTGTTTACATTTGCCCAAAAAAGGGAATATTTCCCTTTTTTAGGAACTGAAAGTTGGCTAGTCTTTGCAATAAAAGGAGTCATAATATTAGCACTATATACTAGGGTGGAAAATGTTTCAAGAATGTATAGGACCAATGTCATTCCATAGTGACAGAACTGCTCAGTCTTTGCTTTCACAACCTCCCCCTCACCAACATCAGAAATTTGGCTTCTACTCTGAGTGTCCAATGCTGACAGATGAGCGTTGCCTTCTCTTGACCACATCTGGAGCCCCACCTAACTTTCTGGCCATTTGCCAACCATGCTAACTTCTATGAGAGTCCCTTCTCTTCTGCCCACTTCCAGCTTCCCTGTTTGAGTGGTTTTTCCTGATTAGAACATTAGCCGCTTGAAGGCAATGACTATCTTACTTGTTATTGTATCCCCAGCAGTTAGCACAATTCCTGGCATGTAGTGAGAGGCTTTATCTTTCTGTGCCAAGGCAGCATAATATAATGGAAAGAGTGCTCCACTTGAAGTTAGTTAGTGGGGACCTGAGTGGGAACGCAATCTCTGACAGTTACTACTTGGGTTGTTACAGGTAACACAGTGTCACAGCTTGCCACTTAACAGCTATGGGCTTCATATTAATGATCATATGGACCTTAATTTGTAAGATGAAGTATCTTGGTGTACTGAACAGAACATTGGACTTGAATTAACAAAGATTGAGCTCAGATTTTGCTCCAACTTCTACCATGTGGCTCTGGGCACAGGATAATTTCCCTCCACCTCAATTTCCTCATGTGGAAGATGGAGAAAATAATAGTATTCATCTCACAGGGTTATTGGAAGGAGAATTGGAAGGAGAAAAGCTATGTCAATGAAGTGCTTTGGAAGCATCAAAGCATTATAAAAAGATTGATTTTTAAGAAGAATACCCACAGCACCTGTCTCGCAGAGTAGTTGAGAGCCAAATGAGATAGGGGGCCAATGGCAAGACTTCTGCATTTCGAATCAGAGTAGGTGGAATGGAATTGCCACTTGGTCATTTGCTATTTATGAGTCCCAAGACAAGATGTCTCACTTCTCTGAGATTCCATTTCTTGATTAGATGACCCATCAGATCCCTAAATCCATTAACCCAAGGTACAATATGTACAAAGCTACCAACTGTAAAACTCTGGATAAATACCAACAGAGTATTCTGGATTTATTGCCTTGATGTGAATTTCACTAAATCATTTTAACTATTAAAAAAATGATTTACTGAGGCACCATCACCTGAAGGTCATGCAAAGGCCTAGATAACTGATCACTGAAAAGTGATCATGGATCCATCAGAGCAGAAGAGTGAGGGCATGGGCAAAGATAAAGTCCACGTTTCCCTAATGCCTTACTTGCCATGGTTGCCATTCAGTACTGGGCACAATGGTGTCTTGCTCTTCAAGTGCCTCTTATCTGAAGAAAAATGTGGATTTTAAGCATATCATAGGTGAATTTCCTCCCAAAATACAAGGGCCCATCAGCAAGCCCCATCCAAGGCAGTAAAAGACTCTACCAGACAAGAGTCAGCCCCTGTTATTATTAATATTACTATCCTTATTATTATGAATAAGAGCCATGCTATCCCAAGACCTTTCCCATTAGCACTATTAAATGCATGAGAATCAAAAGATGGTAATTTCCCAGCTATAATCAAGTGTTGACACTGAGCCAGCCCTGAGAATAATTAAGTTCTCCTTCAGCCCTCTGCTGCCTGCTCTGTAGCATGGTCTCCACCTTCAAGTCTAGATCCAGCAGTGCCCTCAAGGAAGGAGAGAGCTCCTACACACCTCTTCCTCCCAACCTAGCCCTCCATTTGGAACCTGGAGAGTTCCCAAGATCATTAATTTCCCTTGCTTTTCAGTAACAGCAATCCAAAAGATAAAATTCTACTCTGACATTTCCTTTTGACAAACAGGTAAACCTGGGTTCAAATGGGATAATAAAATGCCTTACAAAACTTAAAGTTCTCTATAAAACTTTGCTGCTTCTGCTAATTCTGCAAAGTTGACAAATAGAACATATAATCAGCAAAATGTTACCTAAAACGTTCTCTGCTCCCATTACAAATGGCTTGTGCTATCAGAGGACTTATCTGTTTAGGGATCATCTATAGAAAGTTAGTCCTAAGGTGCTGGGTTCCTCATCATGAAAATCTCTCACATTCCACTTGGTCAATGGAGCTATACTCTCGTCAATATGGGTATCTCCTCCGTTGATACAGATTTTCATCTTTTTGTATGTACCAACCTTTGCCCCCTTTACTCATGTCTTACCTAAAGTCCCACCGAAGAAGCATATCCCCTGTGATGGATGGCTTCCTAGAGTTCTTGGCAAATGTGTACTGTCTGAATTTTACCCTAGCTCTCTGGCTGGCCTATCTCATTTTATGCCTTCAAATTTCTCTGACGCTCTCCTTGATACCACTTCTCTAGCATGTTTAATTTGTTTGCAATATGTTATGGGTTTTTCTCTCTATTGCCTCTTGAGTGAGTTGAAAATTTAAATTGTCACAAATAATCATGATCAATGACCCAGAGATATATCACCTATAAAACTTACAGAATTCAAAAAGGTCCAATGGCTAAAGTATTGGGACTGAAGTCAAGAAAATCTGAGCTCAGATCTTACCTCTGACATCATATGGGTACAGAAGTTACTTCACCTCTATGGTCATTCTTTGTACATAAGGAACAAGGTCTGTAGGCTACTACACATGTCTATTGTGAGACTTCAATGAGCCAATGTATGAAAATATTTTGCAAATATTAAAGCTCTATAGAAATGTCATCTATTATTAATTATGAACCTTTGTTTCTGAGTGGTCTATAGCCACTTCTACATGGACAGTGGTAGAAGAAAGAGATTAGATGGAGGAGCCAAGATGGTGGAATGCAGGGGGCAACCCTGAACTCTTACAACATTCCCCTCTTAACAACCTTAAAATAACTCCTCAAATCAAATTTTTTAGCAACAGAGTCAACAAAAAATCAGGTTGACATGGTTTTCCATCCTGGGACAACTCAAGAGGTAGACAGGAAAGGTCTATGACCCTTGAATGGAAGCTAGCATGGAAAGTGGAAGCAACAGTGTTGGGCCTTGGAAATGGCTGGGGAAAGAGCAGCAGCATGAGCATCTTTGGTAGCTCTCAAACCAGATACAGTAAGAGCATCAAACAACTTGTTAGAAGGAGATTACACGGAACCCTTTGCTGACATTAGATATAGCTGACACTGATCAGCAACATGATTACCCATATGCAACGATGGGTCAAAGCTCCAGGGTAGAGAGGAACACAGTTCCAAGGCCAAAAGGAGTGCCACCACTTATAGCTAGATGGAAACAGGGGCCTTTCCTGGGTAACAATCAGAGCACAGATCAGCAAAATAATGACCACACCTTCTCCAGATCACACCACCTTGGAAACACCAAAAATTTGAAGACATAAAGAACTAGTTCTAAAACTAGTAGCATGAAAGAATCTGAAACCTGAGACAATACCTACCCACTCCCAGGTAAGCAGAGTTCAATTTTAACATGAAGTTCAAACTCAAAAAGTAGTCTGGAAAATTAGCAGACAACAAAAAAGAACTTGACCACAAAAATCTATTCTGATATAGGAGAAGAACAAGAAGACTATAATGTGAAAACAGCTATAACCAAAACCTCAAAGAAACATGCAAATTGAATTTAGCCCCAATAAGAATTCCTAGAAGAATTAAAGAAAGAAATAATAGTGGTAGGGGGAAAATGAGAAAAGAAATATGAGAGATGCAAGAAAATTATGAAGAAAGAATTAATTGCTTATGAGGCAAAAATGAAAATAATACTATAAAAAAGAGAATTAGCTAATGGTTAAAAAACCATAAAAATTCATTGGAAAAAAGAACTTCTTAAAAAGAAGAATAAACCAAATGGAAAGAGAGGCACAAAAATTCACCAAAGGGAAAAAAAATCTCTTTAAAAACAGCACTGGCCCAATAAATAAAAGAGGTTTTACAAAAACTCACTTAAGAAAATAATGCCACAAAAATTAGAACTGACAAGTGGCAGTTAATTATTCCATGAGACATCAAGAAACAATAAAACAAAGTCAAAAGAATGAAAAAATAAAATGAAATGTAAAACATCTTATTGGAAAAAAACTAAAAAAATAGTGAGAATAAATAACTTTAGAATTATTGTACTACTTCAAATTCATGAGCAGAGAAGGAGCTTAGGCATCATGTTTTAAGAAGTATTCAAGGAAAACTGCCTCAATATATAAGATTTAGAGTATAAAACAGAAAGAGAAAGAATCCATGGATCTCCTCCTGAAAGAAATTTCAAAATAAGCCCCCCCCCACAAGAATATTATAGCCAAATCCCAGAGTTTCCAGGTCAAGGGAAAAGTAGTGCAAGTAGACAGAAAGAAACCATTCATATATAATGGAACAACAGTCAGAATCACAAAAAAAAAAATTCTTACACATTGGCTTGGAAGATGAGATTCTCAGAGGCAAAGGAACTACAACCAAGAATAACTTACCAGCAAATTTGAATGTAATCCTTCCACAGGGGGAAAAATGGATATTGAATAAATAGAATATTTCCAAGCATTCCTGAAGAAAAAGATCAGAGCTAAATAAAAAATTTGACATTTAAACTCAAGACTCAGTGAATCATGAAAAAGTAAAGATGAAAGAATAATTATAAGGGGACTCAATAAAGTTAAATTCTTTACATTCTTGTGTGCAAAGATGATACGTGTAATCTCTATGAAATTTGTCATTACTGGGGAAGTTACAAAGACAGAGGGCATGAATGTGAGTTAATTATGTTGAGATGATCTCTAAAAAATGAAGGGGTAAGAAAAAGATATGTACTGATGTACAGGGAGAAGGAGAAAGGGAGAAGTGGAATGAGGAAATATTTCTTAAATAAAAGAGATATGTGGAGCTTTTATAGTGTGGTAGCAGACAATGCTTGATCCTTACACTCATTGAAACTAGTTCAAAGAGGAAAGAATATATATATATATGTATATATATATATATAAGCACACATAAACACACTAAGTTAGGTATAGAAATCTACTTTATCCAATAAGGAAGTAGGAGGGGACAGAGATAAGAGATATGGGGAAAGGAAAGAGAAAAATAAGGATAGATCAAGGAAGGCAGGGGTCCAAAGCAAAACATCGGCAGTTTTCAGAAGAAATCAAAGATATTCATATTCATAGGAAAAAAAGTGTTCTAAATCACTATTCATTAGAGAAATGCAAATTAAAGCAACTCTGAAGTTCCACTTCACACCTTTCAAAAATGAAAAATGCTAAGGTAATGTAAGAAAATAGGTATACTAATGAACTAGTGGTGGAGTTGTGAACTGGTCAAACCATTATGGAGAACAATTTGGAACTATGTCCAAAGGATGAGAAGACTCTACCTACGCTTTTAACCAATAGTACCATTACTAGGTCTGTACCCCACAGTGGTACTTGGACATCTAGGTGGCATCGTACATAAAGTACCAGTCTTGGAATAAGGATGACACTTGAAGACTGCATAACGTTAGGCAAACTACTTTATTTCTGTTTGCCTCAATTTCCTCAGCAATAAAATGAGCTGGAGAAGGAAATGGCTAAGCACTCTAGGATCTTTGCCAGGAAAACCCCAAAAGGGGTCACAGAGTCAGACATTATTGAAAACCACTAAACAACAACAAACCAAAGAAGAAGGAAAATGACTTATCTGTACAAAATATTTATAGCAACTCTCTTTGTGATGGCAAAAAGTCGAAAATTGAGAGGATGTTAATCAATTGAAGAACAACTGAACAAGTCATGGCATATGATTGTAATGGAATATGATTGTGCCCTAAAAAATAAAAAGGTGGGAAGGTGGTTTCAGAAAAAAATACAGCAAGACTTATTTGAATGAAAGCAAAGTGGAATGAGAACTGAGAGCTCATTGTACACAGGAACAGCTAAGTCATAATAATACTCAATCATGAGAGACGTGGCTACTCTGATCAATCTTATGATCCAGGACAATTCTGACTATCCACCTCTAAAGAGAACTGATGAACTCTGACCACTATGGGGAGAAAATAAGGAATTCTGTTTTGGACAAGTTATTTTTGAGATGTCCCTAAGATGCTCAGTTCAAAATATTGAGTAATCAGTGTTGCAAGAGTGTAGCTCAGGACTGAGACTAGGACTAGAGATAGAGATCTGGGCATTCTCTGTCTAGGGATGCTCCTGGAATCCATGGGAGCTAAGAAGGACGAGTTGTAGCCAAATAGAAGGAGGGCTTACTCACAGGCTCTGCTTAGTGGCATGAAAAAAGGAGTAGTCAGAGTTGACTGTATCCAAGGGCAAAAAGAAGCATCATTTCATGGGACTCTTGTTCCTCTCCCTTTCTATAGTTCATTATATTGACGAGCAAATGGCACCAGGATGGTAACCATAGCTTAGATGTTCAAAAGTAATGGACAGAGTGAATAGCTAATGGAAACCCTCGAAACTCTGAACTTCCATGTTGCCATCCATAGTATGAAAGTCACCTAAGCAACTTTGGCTTAGAAGTTTAGGAATTGAAATGGGGACAAGGGTTAAGTTAGTGGGACAATTTATTCAACATGCAGATTCTCTGATTCTTGAGAAAACCTTGCTTTGCTTCAGAGTCAGCAGATCTATTGCAGGAGAGAACCTTTTAGCTGCAACAGAAGTCAATCTCTTTCTTCCAAGGTGGACACTAGCTGAAATCCAGGAGCCAGTAGCTTACATTGGTAGCTATGT
Source organism: Monodelphis domestica (assembly GCF_027887165.1). Taxonomy (NCBI): domain Eukaryota; kingdom Metazoa; phylum Chordata; class Mammalia; order Didelphimorphia; family Didelphidae; genus Monodelphis; species Monodelphis domestica. The sequence goes on from NC_077233.1 coordinate 4,572,361, forward strand.
CAACTGAGACTGAGACTTGGCAATTTCCAACGGGGGCTTTCTAGTGAAGGAATTGCCATATACTGGGAGTGTCTTGAGGACTAGCACTAACCCTCAACCTTCAATAGCTGAGTGGAAAGAGGAGGTTACCCAGGGAGTTTGAGCACATTTGGGGAGAAGGAAAAATAGGATAATTTCAAGACTCTTCTTAGCCTTTGCCAGACTAAATATCCTGTTCAGGTCCAGATGCCACATTTCAGAAAAATGTATATATTGATTAGATGTAGGGAGTTGTGAAGAGGGCAACCTAAGACCTAGAATTATTCCCAAAGTGGAATGGCCTGTCTCAGGAGGTAGCAGGTTTTGACTCAATGGGAGTCTTCAAACTGAGTTCAGTGGTGGAGGAGAGCTATCCCGGATTTGAGATTGAGCTCGATAGCTCCTGTGATCCTTTCCAACTTGGAGAGTCTATAAAGTTCATCATCTATCTGGTGATAAGGAGTCAAGAAATGAATATTCGGACACCGATAATCAGACACAGGAGAAACTGCAACAAGAATGAAAAATAATATTCCAGAGCTGCTGGTCCCAGTAGGATGACTTTACAAACATGGGATCCCATAGTGTTTAGGCTGTGCCTTCTGGGAACTTGAGTAATCCTTAGCATCTTGGTCTGCAGTGGAGCTTGGCCTAGCCTAATCCTACTAGATGGATTAGTCCACACACTTTGAGTATGATTGTTCACCCAGTTAAAAATCAACATGTCTGCATGATTACCCAGCCAGTATTTTTTCGCTTCATCCAGAAGATTGCAGGGAAACCTTTATTCAAGTGATGAAAAAAAACAAAAACTATAATCCAGGTGCCTGATATCCATAGCATTCCCCCTTTCTACCACCATTAAAAAAAAAGAAGTGAGATCTAATCGACATCAGCTTGGCCTTGGTGAACCCAGATTGGTTGGTAGTGATACTTCTTTCTTCTCCAAATACTCACACATCATACACATGCATCTCTTTCAGATTTTATTGATAGAATCTAATGTTAATGAGGCCAGGGTTTTCTTTTTTTGACAACTGGCATATTTGTCAGACTGTTTCTCCCTGTTTTTTCAAAAATATTTCACTGAGCATGTCATGCCAATAATAGATTACCTCTTGATCTTGCTTCATAGAATCCCATTCTTCCCCTCAAGACACAACTTAGTCCCCAACGTTCTACATGCAGCCTTTCCTGATTTGCACATTTGCTAATAGCCCTCTGTGGTGTTTGTCTATTTGTTTTCTTTATTTTTATTCTATGTGAACTTGCACATGTACTCGTTATCCCCCACCCCATCAGAACCTGAGCTACTTGTCAATCGAGATTGTTTCATTATCTTTGCATCCCCAGGACCTCTCACTGAACCTGACAAATATTAGATATTCCATGAATATTTGCTCTTTATTAAGGCGTTCTGTGATCCAATCCACCAACTCGTGGAGAATTCTTGTTCGTCATTGAGCTAGAACAACACATAAGAACTCTAAAAAGCAGATCGATTCTTACTTCCTACCTTGTCTGTTGACTTCTGTTCTCAGGCCAGTTCAGGCAAGGTGAAATTGGATGCTGTAGCATTTGCCTTGGAGCTATATAAAACTGGAAGTGGCTGTCTCAGGGGTGTGGTATAGTCTTCATCAATAGAAATCTTCAAGTGAAGATTGGGTGTGTGCTTGTCCATAGGACCACAGATGCCATGCTTGGAGAGACCTCAGATGGCATCCGGGCCAGCCCCTATCTGAATGTGCTTTTCCTGCACAACCTCCCAAACAGATAATGGTCTGACCTGTGGTTGATGACCTTCAGTGATGGAGAGCACCACCTCCCAATGCAGACCATTTAAATTGTGGGCAGCTTGAATGGTTGAAAGAGCAGAGAGTGCCTAAAGCTGAGTCTCGACAACTTTTACCCACTGTTCTTGTTCCCTACCATCTAAGGCCAAACAAAATGAACTCATTTCCCCTTCTTGATGCTATTCCTGAAAATATTGACAGGCATTGGGTGCCTCCATAGCTCCTCTTCTCCAAGTTCAATGCCTGTAGCTCCCATTTAATGGGCTCTTTGTTTTATACCTCAGTGAATGACACTTAGTAAGTAGTTAATAAATTCATGTTGCTTGACATATTGAGTCGTTCATTAAAATGATGTATCTTTGGCATCGTCTTCATCCCTTTACTAGTCTAGTCACCTCCTCTGGAAGACGTCCTCCTGGTGACTTTCCTTTGATATTCTAATCCTGACTAGGAGAACCTAGATGTGACCTAACCAATGTTAACCAATTATTCATCTTCTCTATTCTGGGCACAATGATTCTCAGTGGAGTCTAGAATCACTTTAACCCTTTTGATTCCTGTATCACTGTGCTGGTGATCCTACTACTCACTGGAATCTCCACCCACAGCCCCATCTCTCTCTCTTTGTGATGCTGATTTTTTGGAAGGCAGTTTTGGGATTTTATAAGTATGTACATTCATTACATTTCAACCTTTTTCAAATTTAGCTTATTGGTCTAGACACGGCCACCCTTTAACCCTTGGTTTGAGAATTTACTAAAAGAGAAGAACAAATTCACTGTCCAGAATATAGTCTTCAAAATTCAATGCAACAGCCATGAATGTGCAAGATAAGAAGTCAAACTCTGGAAACCCAAAGAGGAAAACAAAATATTTCCAGCACTAAAGGAGTTTAGATTCTGGATGGATGGCAGGTATGTCCACATAGGTAAATGAAGAGTAATTTCAAGAGGGAAAAAGAATTCCCAATTAGGAGGCAGAATCTGCTATGGTCTCATATAACATATAGCATCTAAGCTGAGCCTGGAGAAAATTAGAGATTCAGAGTTGAGTGAATGGAGCATCCATCCATCTATCAGGCAGGATGATTATTATGTCATATTGTAGTGATGAGAACCTTGTTACAAGGGTAGAAAAGTCCACAGGAGCATAAGAAATGGAGGCAAATGGATTTCTCTATGAGTTCCACTATAAAAAGGAAATCAGATCATTTAAGGGGATGAGAAAGAATGCTGCATATGTTTTAGGATGGGAGAAACGGTTAGACATGCTTGTAGGCAGCAGAGAAGGGACTACAACCTAAAACACGGACAAATGAGAAGAAGGTGGTAATTAAGAAAGAGAGCCCTCAGAGACAACAGGAAGGGGATACAGTTGAGTGCATTAAGTATGAGGATTGGTCCAGTGAAACAAGAGACATCTCTTTTTCAGGTATCGGAACAAAGGAGGTAGAAATAATAGGTTATTGTAAAGAGGGATTTTAAGGTACAGAGAGGAGGAAAGAAGCCACTCACAAGAGAAAACATTTATGTTCTCAGTGAAGCAGGAAGCTACATGCTCTGCTGAGAACAGAATGGGAAAAGAAAGTGTAGAAAGCTTGAGGATAGAAGAGAGAGATTGGAAGAGCTACTTCGGTGTAGACGAAAATCAAGTAAGGAAGAATAAAAGGCTTCTCATGTAGCAGTAGAGATAAGATGCCCAGGAGGGATGAAATATCTTAAATGTTCAGTGGACCCAGTCAGCCCAGCTGTGGCCTCCTCCAGTGGCATTCAGAAGTAGCCAAGGAGAAGTAAAGAAAAGGACAAATGAGAGAACAGACACGTATTAAGTGTCTACTACCTATCATTCACAGAAGAGATGGCAGCAATCTACCCTATTCCCTGAAAATTAGAGCATTGATCCTTCTCCTCAATCACCTCTCACGCTCTGAGGTCCTTCTGAAGAACATCTCCAGGGATTCAACAATCCCATCTACCTATTTGGTGCCAGCTTGCTCATTATCATTCCATGACCTTTTCTTTCTTTCTTTCTCTCTTTCTCTCTCTTTCTCTCTCTCTCTCTCTCTCTCTCTCTCTCTCTCTCTCTCTCTCTCTACTCTCTCTCTCTCTCTCTTCTACTCTCTCTCTCTCTCTCCTCCCTCCCTTCCTTCCTTCCTTCGTTCCTTCCTTCCTTCCTTCCTTCCTTCCTTCCTTCCTTCCTTCCTCCCTCCCTCCCTCCCTTCCTCCCTCCCTCCCTCCCTCTCTTCTCTCTCTTTTCTCTTTCTCTCTTCTCTTCTTTCTTTGTTTCTCTCTTTCTTTTCTCTTCTTTCTTTCTTTCTCTCTTCTTCTTTCTTTCTCTCTCTCTCTTCTTCTCTCTTTCTTCTCTCTCTCTCTCTTCTCTCTCTCTCTTTCTTTCTTTCTCTTCTTTCTCTTCTTTCTTTCTTTCTTTCTTTCTTTCTCTCTTTCTTTCTCTCTTTCTCTCTCTCTTTCTTTCTTTCTTTCTCTCTTTCTCTCTTTCTCTCTTTCTCTCTCTTTCTCTCTTTCTCTCTTTCTTCTCTTCTTTCTTCTCTTCTCTCTTCTCTCTCTTTCTCTCTTCTCTTTCTCTCTTTCTTTCTCTTCTTTCTTTCTTTCTTTCTTTCTTTCTTTCTTTCTTTCTTTCTTTCTTTCTTTCTTTCTTTCTTTCTTTCTTTCTTTCTTTCTTTCTTTCTTTCTTTCTTTCTTTCTTTCTTTCTTTCTTTCTTTCTTTCTTTCTTTCTTTCTTTCTTTCTTTCTTTCTTTCTTTCTTTCTTTCTTCTCTTTCTTTCTTTCCCTTACCTTCTGTCTTAGAATACTTGGAATACAATACACACAATGCCGTGTGTTGGTTCCAAGGCAGAAGAATGGTAAGGGGCTAGGCCATGGGGGTCACGTGACTTGCCCAGGGTCACACAGCTGGGAAGTGTCTGAGGCCAGATTGGAACCCAGGACCTGTCTCTAGGCCTAGTTCTCCATCCACCTGGGCTCACCCAGCTGCACCCCTCCATGACCTTTTCTTGATGGGTTTTCTTGTTTTTCTTTGTGTTTACCTTCTGGTCACTGTGGAGCACGTTTTCCTAGTTGTGCTTCCTTCCCTCTACAATAGCTTGTCTTCCTAGGCTTCTCTGTATTCACCCTCTGGCTCATTTCTTATAGCACAATACCATCCCATTCCATTCACATATTCTCACATCAGGTACATAGCCAAGTTGCTTTCAATTTTTTGCTACCACAAAAAAAGGGAAAAAGAAAAAATGCCGCCATGAATATGGTGCTGTTTTCAAGGCTTTCTTTTGGGATCTCTCCTCAGGGGATGCCATCCATCCCCTCCTTACCCCAGGTGGCTACATGTTGTGGGTGATGCCTGTGAGCAAGCATGACTGAAGATGGCTGTGCTGGGCCATGTGGCCAGTGGGGAAGAGATGGCCCATCCATCAACCTCCCTCCAGCTCTTTCTGTCCATGATGTCCTTGGCACGGATGTCCTGGCAGTGGGGCCTCTGGGCGAAAGAGGAAGAGGATTTTGGATGCTCTCTTTGCATAATTCCAAATTGCTTTCTAGGGCTTTTGACCCATGAGGTATGCCATTATGTCCACATCTCCTTCCGTATTGATTGTATCCATCTTTTTTCATGTTCATCAGTTTGCTGGATGTGAGGTAGAACCTCAAGGGAAGGGGAAAGGAGGAAGGGAATACCTATTTATGGAGCAGGTACTATATGCCAGGCACCATGCAGGCACTTTACAAATATCACTTCATCAGATCCCTGTAACACCTCTGTGTTATATTTATCCTCACTTTGCCATTGAAAGAAACTGAAGAAAATAGAGGGTAAGTGACTTTTCCAGGGTCACAATGGCCAGTAAGTGTCTGAGGTCAAATTTGAACTCAGGGTATCCTGACTCCCAGGCCCTGTGTTCTGTGCACTTTTGTACCCAATAAAAACCTCAAGTTTGTTTTGATTTCTTTGTTTTTAAACCCTCACCTTCCATCTTGGAGTCAATCCTGTGTATTGGCTCCAAGGCAGAAGAGTGGTAAGGGCTAGGCAATGGGGGGTTAAGTGATTTGCCCAGGGTCACACAGATGAGAAGTATCTGAGGGCAGATTTGAACCCAGGACCTCCCATCTCTAGGCCTGGCTCTCAATCCACTGAGCTACCCAGCTGCCCCCCCCCTTTTTTGTTTTGGTTTCTAAGTATCTTCTTATTTGAGATTTGGTGGGCTCTTCCATATGGTTGCTAACAGTCTATGGTTTTTGCTTTTCCAGTTTACTTATGAGGGATTTCAGAGACAATTGGCATCCCATTGAGGGCAAAAGGACAAAATGCTGCTCCCTTTTTTGCATCCCAGAATGATGAACAAAGATCATGGTTCCAGATTGGGTCGGCGGGGGGCGGGGGTGATTGGCCAGGATCATGGATATGTTTCTTGGATCACTTACAATAATGGCAGCTAACGATGGCCCTTGTTAAAATCTCAGTGCAAAGCTAGACCACACGGAGTGTTTTGAATCAAATTTTCTTAAACAAGTTCCCTCAATTTCTTAAAGTCATCTTTATTTCGGTTTTATTCCAATAACCAAACCATCATCATTTTCTCCCCTAACTGGGATTTCCCAGATATTAAGTATCCTTTGTTGGCTGCTCCATTGGCTCGTCCTAACCCCTCCCACGGTTGATCTTCCGAGCTGTGTCTTCTCCTTCCCTTTGGGGGACAGCACTGGTGTCTTTCTCTCTATTTCCACAGTGCGTCCGGAAGAGAGGGGTGAAGAAGGGGAGCCTGGATAACCGAGGGCAGGAACAGTCATGGCCAAGCAGAGGTCCCCAAGCCCCATGGGCTGTGCTTTTATCCTTATTCGGATGATGATGATGATGATGATGATGATGATGATGATGGTGATGGTGATGGTGATGGTGATGATGGCGATTTTAGCCAAACTGATCATTTCCCCCATCTACTGTTACTTCATCGGGCACACACCCATCGGGCCCTGGGGGCCTTTCCAGCAGAACTGCATCCTCTGCTTCACCTCCAGTTTCGCTGTATGAATTCCAACGTTCCCTGTGGAAGGCAGAGTTGACTCCTCTTCCCATTTTCCACTGGGGGCATCCCAAAACAAACCCCAGGATTTTGCCAGAAAACATGTCCTCAGATGCTGGGTGTCAACATTTTATTGCTTTCAGGTTTGGAGCACAACGTTGGGAGCGTAATGGAAAATTAGGGAAGAGCTAAAGAATGTGCTGCCATGAGCCCAGATATGCCCCGTGAATTGTGCAAAGGCCCGGATGTCACACGTAGAACTAGCCTCGGGTAGCCCGGCCTGTTCCAAACAAGCTGGCGATTAGAGACTCCTAAAAGAAGTCCCCGTGTGCCCTCAGCACAGTAGGGAGGGACAACTGAGCTTATCTATCATCTCCTGACAAAGAATGAGCCATTGGCCCTGGAAGTGCTTGGGTGGTGGGCCCTTCGTCTTCCTCTTCCCCTGCACCTAGCGTGGTAGGCTCCTCCTTTTTCGCATCTCTGTTCTAAACGACCCCCTTTTCCCATATGCTGGGCTCAGGATCTCCCCACCACTGGCCTGGGTCTTTGGGCTTTCTCCTGGTAGACCTGACATTCAGTGTATCTCCTTGAGGACTCTCTGACCCCACCTGAATTCCTCCTAGCCCTTCTCCCGGGCAATTATGGGGGGCAGGTCTTGGGCGCCAGCTTTGGTGGGTATGGCGCTGCCACAGATATGCAGCTAAGGAGGGCAAGGTGGTCCTTAGGCCCCACACAGACCCCCATCTGTGCTAGCAGGGAAAAAAATACATCTTCTGGAAAGAGAATGAACTGTGAACACTCCTGACCAAGGACACAGTTTCCTCTCCAGGAATATTGGACTGACTCCTTTTTCTTCCTTTACTCTATGATCTCTGGGAAGTCCTTAGCGTTCAGATGTTTCCAATCTAATAAAGGTCAGAGTGAGGATGAAGAGTCAAAAAGGCAGGGCCTGTGAAGGGCCCGTCATGCTGGGAGGCATTTTAATGGCCCTTTTATAAAGCTCCCTATTTTTAGTACCAGGAACGTTTTTCTCCTCTGGGGCCTGGGACTGATCCTTTTGGGGCTTTGGCAGTGAAAGGCCAGAGCCTTGGGTGTCCAGCAGTGATTCAGAAGGGACACCGTGTTCAGAGTGACCCTTGGCTAAGGCACTGCTGTATCCAACCTTGGGAAAAGAAACAATTAGCAGTTAAGGGCACCTTTCTAAGGTGCTTCAAGGTTTGTAAAGCACTATTGGTTCTTGCAATAACCCTGTAAGACAGGTGATGAATAGCCCCATTAAATAGATGAGAAAGCCAAGTTTAGGGATTGCTTTTTATCTGTTCTAAGACAGAAGAGCAGCCAGAGCTAGACAATTGGGGTTAAGTGATCTGCCCAGAGTTACAGAGCCACAAAGTGTCCAAGATCAGATTTGAATCCAGAACCTCCTGACTAAGTTTAGCCATCTGAAGTGGTTTGCCCCTCACCATACACACCCTTTTGAGTTTGAATCCATTTCCTTGACTTCAAGTCCAGCATGCTCTCTGCCAGGACCAACAATTAGAAGCTCAATGGCAGGGCAGGGAATGATCAGCATTTTGAAGTAAGACAGAAGTGTCAGCCATTACCTCTATTCTCCAGGAGTTCAGAGAAAGAGAAAGCTCATTTCTGGTTCACAGCATTGCTTCCTGGAAGAGGCAAGATGGAAGGGGAGCTCCCCAATGGCCCACGGCTTGGGAAAGCCTTTTCATACATGATCCCCAATGGCCCTCAGCACCCCCTCAAGTGGAGGTGCTTGTCTTATCGTATCTAAACTTGGTGTCTCCCTCCGATTCCCAGAGAGTCTCTGTCCAAAGCCAAGGCTTGAATAATGGTCAGTTAATGGAACTGAATTGAGGTGCGCCTGTGACTTTCCTGCTTCTGTGGCCTTTGAAGAAGGAACCCGTTGAGTTTCGAGAGCTCAAACTGCTCTGGAGGCCGTGACTGCCCTTTAGTGGGCTTCAGGGTTTGCAAGGCCTCCCTTTGGAAGGTGGTGGTTAGAAAGAGCCTCGTCAGTCTGCCATTCGCCCATTGATAGGCATCCGTGCAAGGCCAGCAGAGCACCCCCAGAATAGCAGCTCTCTAATAAGGGCTCCCTCCGTGATAGATTGAGCGATTGGTTGGTTCATGCATGCACAGTATGTCTTCTATGAGACTGAACACTTAATGAAGAATGAATTAATTTGGGCTGCTGTGCCTCTCCCTAGAGAGCTCTAAGAAACATTCTCCACCGCCGGATCAGCCATACTGCCTGCCCGATTCTTCTTGCCTGCATGTTAAAGTACACACGCAACAGAAACAAAGACCCAGTGAAAAGTCTGAAGCATGGTGGGAGAATGGCAGCTTTCGAGCAGGACTTCCTTCATACCACGGGGCCTGTATGGGCTAAAATATACAGATAACTACGGTTCACAGGGACTCGTTTCCTTTGTAGTCCTATGAAATTTGTTTCATATAATTAAAACATTCCAAGAAGCTGCCCATGGGTCTGTAAAGCACCAAAGACACAGAATCCCCGTTTAGAGTGGAAAGGGGCTTCCTGGGTGATTTAATTCATTACTCCCCTGCCTATCTTACAGATAAGGAAAATGAAGTCCAGAAAAGCAGTGCCTTCTCCACGATCCCACATGTAGAAAATGGCAGAATTGGGGTTGGGACTTACAAAGGGCATGAGTTCTTTTCTCCCTACATCTCATTCAGAGATGGCCCCCTGATGGAGAATTTATGGAGGGACACAAAGCAATCATAGTACGGGCAATTAGAAACCTGGATTCAAATCCTGTCCTCCATTGATGCCAACTGTATGTCTACAAGTATAGAATTTCACTTATGCCTATGTCGGACAACTTTCACAGACTGAGCTCTTCCTGCATGGACCCCCACATCTGTGGACAGTAAGTAGCAGCACCAAGTGCCTGAGAAGGCAGAGCTGGGCTGCCACCAGCACCCATAGGCACCCAGGCAAGCTCCTAGGTCTATTGAAGTCCCAAAGAATAAGAGTGCATGCAAGAATGGGGGCCCCTCTCCAGTTTTTGTTGTCTTCTCCAAGTATGCCAGCAGAGAATGTTTTCATATCCAGACAAGTCTTGTTTTTCATGCTAATGGGCAAGAGGTGGGGCCAAGATAATTCCATATAATTTATCATCAAAAAATCACTTGCAATTGGTATGGGAGTGAATCACTGGTAACAGCCAAGGAAGGTGCCCAGCGTTCTACACTGCCTGGCACTCTGGGATTAGACATTTTCTATGGCTAATTCACAAAATGAATAATACACATGTGGCAGCTTGAGAGTTCACTGCTCAGACTAGTGCCATGCCTTGGTACAGGAGGTTTTCCTCTCAGTGGATTAAAGGGAAAGTTTTACTTGATGAAATCAACTTCTCTCAATGGCAGAGTGGACTTGGAGCAAGGGACACTTGGGATCAGGCATGACCCCTCCATGCTCTAGGCATCTTTCTAGGAGGATAAGTGGCACGGAGGTGCTGCCTGGGTTAGGAGAAGGAGTTTCCTCCCTGGGAGTTCCTAGACCCTGAGAATCATGGATCTGACCTTTTAAATAGTGAATATAAGAAATACTTCTTTTCTATTGAAATCATAGACATATTTGCTAGGGTAAATCATTGCCTATCCCAATAGCCTTCCACCTCTGCCAAGAAGGGAGGGAGAAGAACACCATCCATTCATTTAACTTTGCCTTCTGTATAGAGGGTGGTAGTCCTGGTCCGTATGGATTTCCTGATTCTTCTTACTTCACTCAAAATCAGTTGGTGAAATTCTTCCTAACCTTCTCCTGGTTCTTCTAACTTGTCATTTCTTGTGGCATAACAATATCTCACTACAGCCGTGAATATGTCCCGATTAAGGGACACGTGCTTTGTCTTCAGTTCTTTGCTGCCATGGAATGGCTGCTATGAATTTGAGGAGCTGAATGGCAGTTTTGACTTCAGGAGGTATATATGCCTAGTAGAGTGATCTCTAGCTGGGGAAAAGTATTTGACCACTTCAGTCATTTTTTAGAATAATGCCAACTACTTCCCCAAAACGGCCAATCAAGTCACAGTTCCACTAGCATTGTATTGGCGAGCCCTTCTTCCCACATGTCCAGTAACTATTATTGTCAGCTGGAGTTTGGGCTGCCTTATAATTGGGGAGATGAGGTCTTTGAAGTATTTTGATTTGCATGTCTCTCATGGTCAGTGATTTGGAAATGATGCTTAATAGTTTGCAGTTCTTTCACAACTCTGTGCTCCTCTCCTTGGACCACTTCTTTTTTTTTTAATTTTATTTAATTAGTCAATTTAGAACATTATTCCTTGGTTACAAGAATCATATTCTTTCCCTCCCCTCCCCCACCCCTTCCCATAGCTGATGAGCAATTCCACTGGGTTTTACGCATGCCTTGAACCACTTCTCCCAATAGTTGTGTTTCTTTCTTATGTTTTATGTGAATTCTCTCTCTGTCTTAGCCATCAGGCTTCTATCAGAGATGTCCAATGCAAAGACTTTTTCCAGTTGACAATTTGCACATTTATCTCAACTGCACTGATAACATTCAGGCCAAAGCTTGTTTTTAGTTTTACTATAAATGAAATAATAGATTTGATTTCTGTGGTTCTCCTTCTTTCTTGTTTGACTAAGAAGCTTCCTTCTTGCCATAGCTGTAAAAAGTATTGAGTCTTGTTCTCTCCCTGTTTCCCTTCTTTTTCTGGTAATGATGTAATGCTCACTGTTCAATGAGTCATCCATTATGTATTTATTAATTTATTACATGCTGGGATTGTACTAAGCACAGAAAGCAAATTGAAAAACAGAGTCCTTGCCCTCAAGGATCACACATTCTAATGGGGAATCTAACATATGAAAGGGAGCTGAAGGGTCAGAGGAGGAAAGAGACCAAGCAAGGGGCATGATGAATTCCAAATGAATGCTGCCAGATAGGAAATAAAGAAGTCCTGGTCTGGAAGCCTTCTTTAAATGTGGCCATTGGGAGGAGCTCTTTGACCCATCCTCCAGGCCCCCAGCCCTACAATCAGAGGGGCAGAGAGTACTGAAGGAACAGTCAAGGTTGAGTGTCAAGGCTGATGTAATCTTGAAGAACAATGAGTTTTCTAATGCTAAGAGTCCCTGTGAGCACAGTCAGATGGAAAATGAAGAGGTCTGATTACACACCCACTTGGGTTATGTTGTGTTGTCTACTGTAAGGTGTCCCTTACAGCAACTTTCAAACTAACACTCATGGATGAGAGAGGAAGGATCAGAGCAGGTGGTAGAAAATCCTTCCCAAGGTAGTCAGAGTGAAGTCTAGGAGTGGGACCAAGGCAAGAAGGAAATGCCAACTTCTTCTAATACAGATGCACGTGGGCTGTGGCAAAACTCTCCTTCACCCCAAAATGATTTAGGGGGAGGCAGAATAGACCTGTAGAAAGTAAAATAGTTCTAGGGCCAGGGAAGAGGAGATCGGACCCCACGTCTGACACACACTGCCTATGTGACCTTGGAGAAGCCTCTTAATCTCGTCAGGTCTCAGTTTCCTCATTTGTAAAATGAATTAGATGAGGGAGCCTTCAAACTCCTTTTGAGCTATGGATCTGTGACTCTGTGGCTGTATAATGGAAATCTAAAGCTGAATATTAGAGAACACCTTTGATTTTGCCTGGGTTCCAAAAAGCAATATGGAACAGAACTGTGGCTGCCCTCTGGCTAAAGGTTAAATAGCTTTGAGGAGAAATGTCATAAAAATGAAGGTCTGGTGAGGTCACTCCTTGAGGAAGATTGTGGGAGTCCACCATTGAGCTACAAAGCACCCAAGGTAGCACAGTTGAGCTAGAGAAGATACTCATGTATATGAAAAGCAATCAAAGAAACTGGGAGCCTTTGGCCAAGGAAGAGAAGAGGGCAAAGAAGTTTGAGAACTGGGTTTAAGTTTTTGAAGAGTTGTTATGCATTAGAGGGATGACAAGGTCCTCCAAGGTCCCAGAAGTCAGAGCCAAGAGCAATGGGTAAGTTTGCCAGAGGGACACAAATGCATTGCTGGTGGAGTTGTGAATTGATCCAACCATTCTGGAAGGCAATTTGGAATTTGAGTTGAAGGTCTACCGAGCTGTTGTGCTGACCTTGTTCACCTGTGAATCCTGGACAGTCTACCAGCACCATGCCAGAAACTGAATCACTTCCATTTGAAGTATCTTAAAAAGATGCTGAAGATCATTTGACAAGATAAAGTATCAGACGCGGAGGTCCTTTCTTGAGCTAAATTGCCAAGCATTCAGACTCTACTGCAGGGAGTACAACTCCAATGAGCTGGCTTTGTTGCTCAAATGCCAAATGGACATTTGCCTTAAAAGACTATTTAATGAAGAACTCATTGAAGGCAAAGACTCACACAGAAGTCAGGAGAAATAAGAGATCCACCGATTTAGAGAAATCTCCATCCCAGGAGTTCACATGGGCTATTTGTGCCCAACCTGAAGTAGAGCCTTCTGAGCTCATATTGGTCTCATTAGCCACAGTGAGACACACTCTACACTGACCCCACCCTAGTAATGTCAGTTTGATCCTCTTCAAGATCAAAGAACAACCAGTCTATTTCATTGAAGGTATTCAAGCAGAGGTGGAAGACCACATGGTTGTGGATTTTCATTGAATGGGAATTGGAATAAATGGCCATTGAAATTCCTTGTAACTCTAAAATTCTATTAAGATTTTAGTTAGTCAGATTAGGGCCTAGCATCATGACCATGCTCAATAAGAATGATAAAGCTTGGAAATCAGGACAGTCATTAATTCAGATCATGTACATGGGTGGCCAATGGACCAACAGGCCCACAGAGAAATCAACGGGATTCCTCATCAATATCAAATTAATAAGCATTAATTAAGTTTTACTACGTGCCTGGCAGGATGCTAAGTGTAGGGCATACAGATATTAGTGTCTGCTCTCAAGAATTTTCCGTTCTTGGAGGTCCTGGGTTCAAATTTGGCCTCAGACACTTCCTAGCTGTGTGACCCTGGGCAAGTCACATAACCCTCATTGCCTAGCCCTTACCAATCTTCTGCTTTAGAACCAATACATAATATTGATTCTAAGACAGAAAGCAAGGGTTAAAAAAAAGAAGTTTCCATTCTAATGGATGATGATACAAAAAAGGGAGATCAGAAGCAGAGGTGTGCACAGACTAGGTGGAACATGGGAAGATACTTCACAGGGGCATGGTGGGGAAGTACAGAATGCCAGAAGCAAAGTCTGCAAAGTAATGAAAGATGGAGGACCTGCATCCTTTCTCAAAATGGAGGTTCTCCACTATTTGACAAAACCTTCTGGGAAAATTGGAAAACTGTATGGGGAAAATTAGGTTTAAATCAACATCTCACACTTTATACCAAGATAAATTCAAAATGGGTAAATGACTTAAATATAAAGAGGGAAATTATAAGTAAATTAGGTGCACATAGAATAGTATACCTGTCAGATCTATGGGAAAGGAAATAATTTAAGATCAAGCAAGAGACAGAGCACATTACAAGATGTAAAATAAATAATTTTGATTATATTAAATTTAAATGGTTTTGTACAAACAAAACCAATGCAAGCAAAATTAGAGGGGAAGCAACAAACTGGAAAAATTATAACAAAAATCAGAGGTCTTACAAAGATCTAATTTCTCAAATTTATAAGGAACTGAGTCAAATGTACAAGAAATCAAGCCATTTCCCAATTGACAAATGGTCAAGGCAGTTTTCAGATGAAGAAACCAAAACTATCAATAATCACATGAAAAAGTGTTCTAAATCCCTCCTGGTTAGAGAAATGAAAATAAAAACAACTCTAAGGTACCACCTCACACCCAGCAGTTTGACCAATATGACCAATTTATTTCATCCTCTCACTTTGCCCCCACCCTACCCCACCGCCCCCATGCCCAAAGAATTGCTGTTCAAAGTCCCAAGTTCCCTGATGTTTCGTATAATAAAGTAAGGAAAAATAATAAATGTTGGAGGGATGTGGCAAAGTTGGGACATTAATGCACTTCTGATGGGAGTTGTGAATTTGTTCAACTATTCTGGAACGTAATTTGGAACTATGCCCAAAGGGCTTTAAAAGACTGCCTGTCCTTTGACCCATCCATAGCACTACTAGATTTGTGTCCCAAGGAGACAGTAAAAAAATGGTTGTATAAAATATTCATGGCTGTGCTCTTTGTGGTGGCAAAAAAATTGGAAAATGAGGGGGTGTCCCTTGATTGGGGAATTGGGGATTGGCTGAGCAAATTGTGGTATCTGAAGGGGATGGAATATTATTGTGCTCAAAGGAATGATGAACTGGAGGGATTCCATGTGAACTGGAGAAACCTCCAGGAACTGATGCAGAGTGAGAGGAGCAGAACCAGGAGAATGTTGTACCCAGAGATGGATACACTGTAGCACGATTGAATGTAACTGACTTTGCTACGAGCAGCAATGTGATGATTCAGGACAATTCCGAGGTACTGACGAGAAAGAATGCTGTCCGTATCCAGAGAAGGAACTATGGCAGTAGAAATACAGAAGAAAGAAGTGCGATTAATCACTTGTTTATATGGGGACAGGATTGGGGGTTTGGTTTTAAAAGATGACTCAATTACAAAAATGAGTAACATGGAAATTGGTATCGAAGGATAACATGTGTATAACACAGCTTGCCAGCTGAGGGGAGGGAAGAGGGGAGAGAAAGAACATGAATCATGAAAACATGGGAAAATATTTAAAAATAAATTTTAAAAAATCAAAATGGAGGCTCCGAGAGGAACTCACAAGTGAGAGAAAGGGGCCACCGGGATGGAGGGACATCCCAGGGTGAGAAGGGCTTCAAGGAGCAAAGTGAAGGAGGGCTGGTGCAGGTCACAGGAAAAATGTACAGAGAATGGAAGAGAACAGGATCAGCTGTGGGAAGTACATCCATGGCTTCATCTGTCTTGAACAAAGGAGATATTGGTGAAGCCACATTTTGAAGTTGTAATAAAAAGAGAGGCTTAACCAGAGTAGAAACAGACAAACAAACCCAGAAGTCCAAACAAAAAGTCATCGAGAAAGAGGAAAAATAGAGGAGGGAAGGGGGGGAGGGGAACAGAGCAGAGAGGGGGAATGAGAGGAGGAGGGGGAGAGAGCTATAAAGGAGAAGAGAGAGAGACAGAGTCAGAGACTATGTGCTTGGGCCTGGGATGAAAGTGTGTTAAAGTAAGCAGCCAAACAGAACAATGACCCCCAAAGGTCAGGATCGGGGGAAACTGAGGGTTAATAGGGAGTGCCTGGAAGAATGAGATTAATGTGTTCAATGTGTGCCAAGTTAATTAAGTCATGTGAGACACTGGGCCTGTAACTGACGTCATTCCTACAGTATAAAGTTTGTGGCCGGAGCTTTCCCGCGCTGGGGGACAGCAGTTGTGGATTCCCAGCAGCTCCCAGCAGGGGTTCCCCTGCAGTGAAAGGGGGGAGGGCACCAGGAAGGGAGGGGCAGGGATTGGGGAAGGCTCTGAGTCTGAGCATGTTTGTGTAGGGGGACCCCCCCCCCACTGCGGTGGCAGCAGAGACATGCCCAAAGAAATGGGGCTAGAACCCAGCTGGGCGCCGTCTGCTTGGGGGCTGCCCAGGGCAGATGGCAAGTAGGGACCCCAACTTCACAAAGGGATTGCAGGCAGCGAGGCCTCTCAGCAGGCCTGCGGCTCCATATGCTGTGGCCTAGGACACACTGCCTTCTCCTCTCCTCTAGCAAGAAGGATTTTGGCTGGAGGACTTCTGTGGCCAAATGCAGTTCCTGGGGCTCTGAAGGACTTTGTGGCAGCCTTTGGGTCTTCCTTTTGCCCTAGAGATCACAGAGCTGCCCTGGGCTCCAAGCCCCATCAGTTCCTTCCTCTGGGTCTGTAGAACTGGGTCTGTAATAAGACCTGGAGAACCCACTTGTGTGGCTAAAAGGAGGTGGAGCAGGGGAGGCTCTAAAAGCTCAGTCACAGCAGTGCCACCTGCTATGATGATTTACTAGAAGGGAAGGAAGAGAGAAGGAAGAGGAGGAAGAATGGAGGAGGAAGGAAGAAGAAAGGAGGAGGAAGAGGAGGAAGAGAAAGGAGGAAGAGAAGGAAGAGGAAGGAGGAAGAGGAAGGAGGAATAAAAGAGGAAAAGGAGGAGGAAGGAAGGAGGAAGAAGAAGGAGGAAGAGGAGGAGGAAGAGGAAGGTGGAATAAAGGAGGAAAAGGAGGAAGAAGGAAGGAGGAAGAAGGAGGAAGAGGAGAAGGAAGAAAGGAGGAAGAGGAAGGTGGAATAAAGAAGGAAGAGGAAGGAGGAAGAGGAGAAGAAAGGAGGAAGAGGAAGGTGGAATAAAGGAGGAGGAGGAAGAAGAGGAGGAAGGAGGAAAAAAGGAGGAGGAGGAATGAGGAAGAAAGAAGGAGAAGGAAGAGGAAGAGGAGGAGGAAGGAGGAAGCTTACAGACTCTTTTTAGGGGGAAGCTTTTTCTTGCCTTGAGGTACACAGCATGAATACAACCATGGCCAAGAAAAGCAGATTTATTTCATCTCTCATTTTGCCCCCACCCTACCCACCACCCCCATGTCCAAACAATTGCTGTTCAAAGTCCCAAGTTCCCTGATGTTCTGTATAATCAAGTTCATATTCATTTTTCTAGTTTGTACAGTCCTTCAAGACACAGCCCCCACTTTATTTTACCCAACTGGTCCCCCCCCATTCCCCGGGGGTCTAGCTTCCATTCTCCTCTCGGAGAGCAACATGGGGCAGGGAGGAGTGGTAGGCCATCTTTAGAAGTCCTGGCTCAGAACTTTCATTCTGACACCACCTGGCAATGTGCCTCGGGGTGAGTCATCTAACCATGCAGACCTTTATTTTCCTCATCTTTAAGTTGGGGATCACAAAACAAACCCTGCCTAGCTCACTGCTGCCTTTTGGGAGAATACTTTGTAAACTCAGAGACACCAAATTAAATTTTAATAATGCTCATTAGTCATTCAGCATTCTACCTTCCTCTCCCCCAGACATGCCAACCTCATTCCTATCGCTGAGATTTGCTCATGTTGGCACTTTTCACTAGGATGCCCTTTTAGCTCCCGTGTCTATCCATCCATCCATCCGTCTATCTGTCTATCTGTCTGTCTGTCTGTCTGTCTGTCTCTGACACTTATCAGCAAGAAGGATGGGAAGTGGAGCTTTTTGCACTTGGAGGTTCAATGAGCCCCGAGAAAGAATGGCAAGGGAAGAGGGCTGCTACTCTGAAAGGAATATAATAGTGAATAGTTGGGGCTGTATGTCACGCGTTCACCCTCTTAAAGGAGTGACCTGCCTGGGCAGAATTAGTTGCCACATTGGGACCTGGGAAATCTATTCCTTCTTTGCTCTCTCCTTCTCCCGTACCTCACTGATGCAGAGCGAACTGGCATCGCTTACCCACAAATCTTGGTTGTTGGCTGTCCAACTGCTTATAAGTGATTTCATCTCCAGATAATGATGAGATTCTTGTTGCACTTCAAATGAGTGTTTTCGAAATGAGGAAGGCTGATGGACATCTGAACGAATAGCTTTTACATGAACTTCCCCTCTAAACATAGTAAGAGATTCTGGGCTCCCATATCCTGGGATCCAATCTTGGCAGCTTGGCCAAAAGGATCATTTCATGAGATTTAAGTTAGGAAAGCCTCCAAAATAGAGCAAAGGTGGGTCCGTAGCTGTTTCCCCAAATGTGCGTCCCAGGACCCCCAAGATCTGGGGTAGAGGCGCTCAGGCGATGCTAATGAGGATTAGAGGCATGGCTCTTCGAAGAGATCCCAAACTAATCATGATATAGCCAAATACGCCATCAGCTCCTTCCAGAAAGAAACTCAATCTGGGCTTATGGTTGGCAGAAAACTCCGTGTCTACGGGGAAATCCCTTTTTCCCACTGAGTCCTTCCCAAGACTGATCGTCCCACCCCATAGTTTATGCTTCCTCTGGAATAAATACGTGTTGGCAGATAGCGAGCAGGAAAGCTCCATCTCCCCAGACTTGTCCTGTCAAGTAATTCGCTGCCTGCTCCCCAAATCCAACGTCACCTGAGCATTCTGGGGACGCGGTTCTCTTTTCTCTTCATCAGCAAATTTCCTTTGAGCGGGTCCAGCGTCTGGACTCTCTGGCTGAAGACGTCGGAAACTTGGACCTCTCCATCGGGCGATTTGTGTGGGTGGCGTTATCAGGAGATCTTTTCTCTTGCTGCAGGGCTAGATTTGGGGATTAAGCTGGCTGGGAAATTCAAGTTTTCACCTGCTTCTGCACAAGAGGTGGGGATCCAGAAACAGTCCTTGGACTCCCTTCTTAGGGGAACCCAAACCTACGCCTCCCACCGTCCTGTGTTTCTGCCACAAGCGACCATTACTTTTTCCAAATGGAGGGAGAGAGCAGAGATCCCTTCTTCCCACCAGGATGGACACACACAGAAAGCATAAGGGAAAACAAGCACACAGTGACTAGAGGTGCAAGAGCCAGGGGAGTTCAAGCCCCCAGCTTGCTTTTCTAAGCCAACCATTAAGCTTATTATCCAAAGCTCAATATCCCTACTCAGTACAGACTGGTGAAGATGTTGTGGGTTTGGTTCCAGAGCACGGCAACAAATCAAGCATCCCAAGAAAATGAGTCTTATGATTTGTTTGTTTCCCAAGGCATATAAAAGCTATGTTTGGGGGCAGCTGGATAGCTCAGTGGATTGAGAGTCAGGCCCAGAGAGGGGAGGTCCTAGATTCAAATCTGGCCTCAGACACTTCCCAGCTGTGTGACCCTGGGCAAGTCACTTAACCTCCATTGCCCAGCCCTGACCACTCTTCTGCCTTGGAGCCAATACCCAGTATTGATTCCAAGATGGAAGGTGAGGGTTTAAAAAGAAAAACTACATTTATGCTATGCTACAGCCTATTAAGTGTGCAAAAGTATTATGGGGAAAGTATGTATCTTAACTTTAAAAAATTATTGCTAAAAATGCCAGCCATCACCTGAGCTGTGATCGTCTTGCCAGTAGAGGTCCTGCCTTGATGTTCATGGCTGCTGCTGACTGGTCAGGTTGGTCCAGGCTGCCGAAGACTGGAGTGGCTTAAAATAAGACAGCAATGGACACTTCTCTGCAGCGTTTTACCCACAGTTGAGCTTCTTTCAGAGCTGGCATTATTCCTCTCAAACCCTTCTGCTACTTTATCAACCAAGTTCATGTCATTTTCTTCAATATTGCAATGACTCAGGAAACCGGGAGGTCCGAGAAGAGGGAGGCCGAGGCAGGGATGGCTGGGCAACAGTCGCTGGACACACACAGCATTCATCAGCTAACTTTGCCTTTGATATGGGTGTGGCTCATGGCACCCCCAAACCATTATGCCAGTAACGTCAAAGATCACTGATCAGACATTACAGAACAGACGGAGTAATCGTGGCAAAGTCTGAAATGGTGGGAGAATTCTCAAGGCGTGCCACAGAGACACACGTGAGCCCCAGCTGTTGAATGAATGGCATTCGGAGACTTGACCAGTGTAAGGTTGCCCCAACTCATCAACATTAGGGTTAGGGTTAGGGTTAGGGTGAGATATATAACCCTAACACTCTCTCTCTCCCTGTCTGTCTGTCTGTCTGTCTGTCTGTCTGTCTGCCTGTCTCTCTCTCTCTCCCTGTCTGTCTGTCTGTCTGTCTGTCTGTCTGTCTCTCTCTCTCTCTCTCTCTCTCCCCCTGTCTGTCTGTCTGTCTCTCCCCCTGTCTGTCTGTCTGTCTGTCTGTCTGTCTCTCTCTCTCTCTCTCTCTCTCCCTGCCTGTCTGTCTGTCTGTCTGTCTGTCTGTCTGTCTGTCTCTCTCTCTCTCTCTCCCTCCCCCCAGCTGGGTGGCCCTGGGCAAATAACTTAACCCCCACTGCCTAGTCCTTACCACTCCTCTGCCTTAGAACCAATATGGAAGGTGAGGATTTTAAAAAGATACAAATGAAAAATAAATACACTCTCTGTGAGGCACAATAAATGCGGTATGGCTATATAGTGCGATGAGATTACTCACATGCTGCAGGGAGCCACAGGCACGCTTGGACCAGCTCAAACAAGCTCTCACAGAAGCCCATTGTTAAATGCTCAGAAACAGGCAAACTAGAAATAAGGCTTTGGTTTATTATTTTGTTAAGAAAGTCATGGCAGAAATGATAATAATAAAGCTAACATTTGGAAGTGTCAAACTTCTCTTCCTCCTCCTCCTCCTCCTCCTCTTGGGGAGAGGCCTTGGAAAGGAGGATATTACAGCAGGAAATGGGGAATGACGACCATACTGTTGGGACATACGAAGACACTTTGAGCAGAGAAAATCATCACAATTTGAAACTTTGGACTCGTGCCACTTCCTAGCGGGCAACAAGGGGACAGTCCACACATCATTTAGGAGAGGACCAGAGTTTAGAAGAGAAGGAAAAGGCCATCATCACAACTAGGCCAACTTCGAATTAGATCTGGAAGGTGGGCTTTATCCAGGAAACTCCAGGGAAATACTTGGGGAAGTGCCTCACGGTGTTCATCTGAAATATAAATATTTGTTGTTGTTGTTGTTGTGACTGGGAAGGACACGTCAATCAACACCCCCCCCCATGACTCTCCTCAAAATCCCTGTTACTTCCCCATGAAAATTACCCCTCCCTGGTTACCTATATGTAATATCCCCCCATTAGAACATAAGCTCTTTGAGGGCTACCATAGTACAATTTTTATATTGTATTTTTTGTTGTTGTTGTTATTCAGTTGTGTCCAAATCTTCATGACCCCAATTTGGAGTTTTCTTGACCAAAGTACTGCAGTAGTTTGATGTTTGGGTTCCTTTTCCTCCTCATTTTACAGATGAGGAAACTGAGGCAAACATGGTTAAATGACTTGCCAGGGTCACACAGTAAATTTTTGAAGTCATCTTTGAACTTAGGTCTTGCTCAGTCCAGGCCTGGTGCTCTATCCACTGAGCAACCTGGCTGCCCCTATTTATTATATTGTACACCCATTGCTTAATATAGCGTTAAATAATTACATTGCAAGTGCTTCAGAAATGTTTTTCATTCATTCATCTGAAATTCATTCAGCCCAAAGCCCTCAGTGAATTGTTTCTTAGTAACAGAATGTTCCTGGTGAGTGCTTTCTTTTAAGGATAATATATATCTGTGCTATGATTCCAATTTGTGTCAAGGAATAGAACAGTAAGCAGAGTAAATACGAAGTATCTTAACACATTATTTCTCTGACTATTCATGACTCACATAGTACAGAAGCGGTCCAACCAAACCAACATTTATTAGTATCTACTATGTGCCAGGAGCCATGCTAAGATCAGGGGATGCAAAGGCAAAAGGCAAAACCAGTTTCTGCCCTCACACAGTTTCCCTCCTCCTGGCATGTCAGGCTCTATTAAAGAGGGAAAGTTTGAGAAGATAAAGGTGGAAATTGTTTGAAAGGCTTTTAAGCAATTGAAATGCGCAGCAAGACTCCCAAATGTGGAGAGCCATCACCCCTGCTGTCTGACAGAGTCACAATCTGAGGAAATGGAGACTGCAAAGTAGCCCCCAGAAAATAAGGCACCCACTGAACCCCCTTCTGTGTGACTTCTCCCTCTAATTTCCCCTACTAATGGGATTGTTATGATTATTGTTCTCTCCCCAATACAGGAGAAATAATATGAGAGCAAATACTTATAAAGTTAACACATATATATCCCACCTTAATCACCCCAGATTATTACCCTAAAAGATTATATTCACAGAATTAAAACCTAAAAATCATTATCCATTACCCCCCACCCCTTTCCCTCTCCACTGAGTTACGTTCACTCCCATTACAAGCCAGGCAAGCCAAGAACATCAATCACCTTCAAGCCCAGGTCTACAGGACATACGCCATTGATTTGTTGCATAACAACCAAGCAACTTTGCCAGATGCCTGAATCAAGCACAAGAAATATACAACTTTGAAACTGAGGAAAATCCCAATTCTTGTCTGTCTTAAATTACCCTCTAGCTACGAAATATTTTGTTACCCTCTCCTAAGTAATTGTGATTGATTGTGAAAGCTGACCAAAAGTAACAATGATTCTCCTAACTGGTCAACTCCTAGGTCAGGAGGGACTAACCTCTAAATCACCCTACTGATGTCATTTATCTCCATCTCTGCCATAGCAACAATGTTTCTTGACTATTTCCTTAGGCTTCATGTCTGTTGTTAGGTTCTATGGAAACATACATATTGAGAAATGATTATGTGCCAAGAAAGTATGTACTCACTGAACCTATAAAATAAGCCAACCTCTGTGCCATGGCAGTGCACAGTGTGATGCCTGACATGGGGCTGAGAATACAGTGCCTCTCATCATTTATCTTACTGAACTGTCACACTTAGACAGAAGGACCGCTGGCTTGGCTATCAAATCCTACAGGCAAAATAGCATGAACAGTGAAGCAAAAGGCTCCTTGAAGAGAAATTAAGTAGTTGTGGGAGGAAGACCCTGAGCATCAACAAGGGATTGAGTCACAAGGAGGAAAATGACACTCAACCTCACCCAATACTGGTACTGTGAGTCTTGAGGACTGTGTGGATCCCAAAGGAAGCAGGATTCATCCAAGGGCAGGCTTTTTCTCTAGTTAGGTCCTCAGCTCCCAGGTGGCTACTATAAATCTAGAACAATTGGATAGATCCCTGAGAAAGATGAGGTTTACTAAAAAGGAAAGTTTTCTTAGCTGTCTATGGGCACACATCCAAATTCTTAGTGAATTCTTTGATGAATATATACACACATATATATGTGCACATGTATACACACGCATGTACACACATCTAAATGTTGGATGGCCTACAAAGGCTACTTGTGTATATGTGTGTATGTGTACACATATGGGTATTGTTCAGTTGTTTTCAGTCATGTCCAACTTTTAGTGTCCCCATTTCTGATTTTCTTGGCAAAGGTACTACAGTGGTTTGCCATGTCCTTCTTTAGTTCAGTCGGCAGATGAAGAAACAGAAATGAACAGAGTTAAGTGACTTGTTCAGGTCACACAGGCAATAGGTTTCTGAGGGCAAATTTTAACTCAGTTCTTTCAACCCATTGCACCACTTGACTGCTGCATACACACACACACACACACAATGCATACTATAGTAAAAACATGCTGATGTGTGTTATCTACAAATGTGTGCACATGTTTTTGAGCAACACATGTCATATTGCTAACACATGTGTATATATGTATATAGGAATACTGTGTGTTGCATGTGATGTACAAGTGTATATTTTTGAATTTATGTCATATATTATAAACAAATGTGTATATATGGATATGTGTGTTTGTGTGTAGTTGGCATCAGCAATGTCCAAGAAACCCTAGTAGGATTATGAACCAGAGGCTATGGGTTATTGGCATGTTGAATCTGGTCTCCGCGATCCTCAATCAGCAATGGGTTTCAGCAAGAATACTTCCAACAGAGCCACAAAGATGGAAGGCAGATTGCCTAGGCTGAGACATGGAAGCTCCTATGGGGAGAAGAAGGTTGGATGGTAAGGAAATGAAAATGAGAGACAGGTCGCTCCTTCAATAAGTCTGTCAATGAAATTGAAAGGGAACCCTGCCTAGAAGGAGTGAAGGACTAAGAGGTTCTCTTTAAAGCTCCAGAAGTCGAGTACTTTTCAAAAGCAGAATACATCTGG
Organism: Monodelphis domestica; assembly: GCF_027887165.1. Taxonomy (NCBI): domain Eukaryota; kingdom Metazoa; phylum Chordata; class Mammalia; order Didelphimorphia; family Didelphidae; genus Monodelphis; species Monodelphis domestica. Next base: position 4,596,919 of record NC_077233.1, read on the forward strand.
AGCACCTTGGAATTGGCCAATACTTCCAAATCCATGTCTAAGCTGTCAGCCTCCGTTTGAGGATTTCGCCCTTGGATCCAAGTTCAGGCACTTCTTCAGCGTTGAAGTTCTCCTTTCACAACTGATACCTCGTCATGCCTTCTGAAGCTCCCTTGCTCACTCAGTCATTCACAGGAATGTAGGGTTTGGAGAGAGAAGGGACCTTAGATGTTATTGCTGGTTTCATTTGAGGAGAACCATGCCGCTCTTACAGCTGGTATCAACAACAAACAAATATGGAACTGATCGAAATGGAATCATACAATGGTTTCTTCCTGTTCAACCTTCTCTCTATTCCCCTATTAGGAGGCAGTATATGCAGTCAAGACTACTGCCCTGAGAATCAGGAATCCTAAATTCTAATTCTAGCTCTTGTACTTACTACTTTTGTGACCTTGGAAAAGTCACTTAAGTTCTCTTGGCTTCAGAGTCCCCAAGTATAAAAGGAAGAGGCTAGATTCAATGATTTTTAGTCCTTTGATCTCTGAATTCTCATAATAGAAGACAGCTTCACCAAAGTAAAGAGGATGAATAAGTAAACCAAATTCCAGAGACTTCTGCCCTCTACAGCCCAACACCTGAAGTCCTTGGTGAGGCCTTCAAACAGACTGATGCTTGCAAGGGCTGTTTTTCTAGGAATGGACAAAGACCTTTCTCAATGCTTCTAAACTTCTCGTTTTTCCAATCACAAGATGCTATGAGATAAAAGGTTCCAGGCTGTCCACAGTTCTCCAGTCTCCACCGAAGACCATTTATACTCTAAGAGAGCAAAGTTGCTGATGAATGTTGAAAGTATTTCATTAGGATTTATTATGGCTAGTGTGTGAGGCTGAGGACGAAATGAAATCTCAAGCAAGAAACCTCCTTTAAACAGTGATATATGGCTCTCCATCTTCAGACGCCAGTCTTCAAGGAGGCAAAGTGGCAGGTTACCCAAAGGGGAACAGAGGGACATCTGGCTCAGGATTTGAGGCTGCAGCCTTTTACCAGCAAAGAAATGGGTGAGAAAGGGGGAAAACCAGTAAGTGTTGAGTGAGTAGATCCATGAACATAAAAGAAAATAGGTCAAGTACATGGTGAGAAGGATGGATGGAAGGTCCATGTGTCAGTCTTCTCCCCATGGAACTCTCCTCTTCTTCCCAGGAACTTTTCAGCCCAAATTTCTCCCCTTCCTAGCTGCTGCTTGGAGGACTAAGTGGCACAGTGGATAGAGTGCCACCTTATGTGGGCCAAAATGAAATTGAACGTATTTGCCCTCTTCTCACCATTTCCCTTTTGTTCACCTCTCATAGAAATATGACCATACGTTTTGTGAGACAGACAGACCTCGTGGTCTACCAGAATAGTTCTTTGAAAAGGTGGTCTAGAGCTTGCTCATGCTTTTTGAGGTTCTCCATCATTGTTGCTAGGCAACCCTGCCATACCTACCTTCCTTAGGGACTCACTATTCCACTTTCCACAGTGGCTTTTCAAAACTTTTCATCCCTCCTCAAACCTCTCACTATTCCCTTCCCTCAACCTCTGAGCAGAGATCCTTGCCTCCCATTTTACAGAGGAAAAAATGAAGACCCTTCATCCTGAGTTTCCTCTTCTTCCATGTCTTCTACCATCATCTCCTCCCTCCTGCCACCCCCCATCTCACATGATGAAGCCAATTCTAGTACAGATTTTAGATTATCTTCCATTTGTCCATCACAGAGATTGTCCTAAAGCCCAGCTTTCATCCTCTCACCCACATTGTCCATTCAATAAACTCCAGTGGCTCCCTATTGCCTCTAAGATCACATACAAACTCCTTTTTTTGGCATTCAAAGCCCTTTACAACCTAATCCTTTCTTGCCTTTCCAGGCTTCTTCTAGCTTACTCTCTGACCTCCTCTTCAGCTTCCCAACTGTTCCTCATACAAGACACTCTAGCTCTTGGCTTCAGGCATTTTCTCTAGCTGCCTCCTATTCCAGAATGCTCTCCCTGCTCTACTCCAACGAATGACCTCCTGGACTTCTCTTAGTCCCACCTCAAATTTGATCTTTTACTGGAAGCCTTGCTCTCCACTTGGAATTCCAACGCCTTCCTTCTGCTAGGTATTTCGTACCCATTCTGCCTAGAGCTTGCTTTGTATATATTTGTTTGTATGGCGTCTCCCCCATTCAATGGTAAGCTCCTTGAGGGCTGGGGCTCTCTTGGGCCTCTTTTTATAGACTCAGCACTTAGTATAGTGTCCGGTACATAGTAGGTGCCTGATAAACATTGTTGATTGATTGATCTTCTACTGTACTGATATGCCATTGCATTCATGTACCACAAACATTTTTAGTCCTCCCCACTTTGGGGAATTTACTTGGTTTCTAAGCCTTTGTTATAACAAAAAGTGATGTTATGCATATTCCAGGGTATATGGAACAAAGGATTTGAAAACATCTCTCCTATCAGAGTGAAACTTGGGCTAAGAGAGAATAGGAATCGGATGGTTTCCAAAGTGATGTCCCCAATAGCTAGATGCAGACAGGAGTCACTAATGGCAAAAGGTTCACTAGCCTGTGGCTCCCTATGAACTGCCTTGGGGATTTGAACGTGGCCCTGCCCACATTCCAACAAAAATCCATGTCTCCAACAAAGAATGGAGGGGAGCCTCAGTCAGTGTTCTATGCATAATTCCGATGAAGAAAGCTAATACACAGTGAATGACAGAGAAGTTCTCCACAGGTCAGAACACGAAAAAAGATGAACTTCTCTAGGGACAAATGCAAAGTCTAATCCTTGGATCCAAAAAATCAATCTCACAAGTACAGAATGGAACAAGAATGGCTAGAGAGGGTTTGTCTGTGAAAGTCTGGGGAGTTGGTGGGCCTCAAGTTGCTCATGCATCAGCAGAGGGATGGGACAACCAGAGAAGCTTATGTGAACTCATAAGGCGAGGAGGGCCCCTCTGTAGTCATCTCTAGTCAAATCCGATTTTGAATGTGGATTTCCATTCTGGATGTGACATCTTCTGTAAAGCATGGATGAATAGGAGAGCAGCTAGAAGACCATAGTAAAGTGCTTTGAGTCCAGCTCAGAAGAGGGTCAGCTGAAGGACAATGTGTGTAATAAGCCTGAAGGAGAGAAGACTCAGGATCATCTACCTTGCTCAGGAATCTGAAAGGCTGACAGTCAAGTCAAAAAGGGGATCAAATTGTTTTGATTAGTTTCAGAGAATGCAACCTGGGTGGCTAAGTGGCACAGTGGATAGAGCACTAGACCTGGAGGCAGGAGACCTAAGTTCCATTCCAGTCTCATTTACTAGCTGTGTGACCTTGGGGAAGTCACTTAACCTGTTTGCCTCAGTTTCCACATCTTCAAAATGAGCCAGAAAAGGAAATGGCAAACCACTCCAGTATCTTGGCCATGAAGATCCAAATGAGGTCACAAAGAATCAGAAGGAGCTGAAATGGCTGAACAGCAACAATGACAAATGGAACCTGGAGCCATGGGGTAGCAGAGTCAGATAGGTAGGCTCAGGCTTGATGTGAGAACAATGACAGCTTTCCCAAAGAGGGAAGGGCTGCCCTCTGAGATGGTAGAATCATCATCCTTTTGGTTGTTCAGTCATTTCAGTAGTGTCTGACTACTAACTAGTCAGGGTCTGAGGCTAGATTTGAACTCAGGAAGCTGAGTCTTGACTCTAGGCTGGGCGCTATGTACATGTAGAAATACTTTTTTAACAATTGCTCTCTGACCTTTTGCAATCCAAATCTCTGCTCTCCCCCCTCCCTCCGTGGCAAACAATCTGGCATAGGTGGGAATTCCTTTCAAGAATAGATTGGATAAGAGGTAGCTGGGTAGCTCAGTGAAGGGAGAGCCAAGCCTAGAGACAGGAGGTGCCAGGCTCAACTCTGGCCTCCGACACTTCCCAGCTGTGTGACCCTGGGAAAGTCACTTAACCCCCATTGCCTAGCCCTGTCCAGTCTTCTGCCTTGGAACCAATGCACAGTATTGATGCTAAGCCTGAGGACGGGGGTTTAAAAGTATAGACTAGATAAAGAAAAATAAGAAAGACAGTTTTACATATTTCTTTTTCTCAACGTATGCCTTCTCCGATGAGGGGTGCAGAGTCGAGGGAGGGAGCTACCTGGATATTTTAATGTAACAAATGAACAAATAAATAATTTAAAAAAGAGGTTTGGACTCTAATGCAAATACTAACAGCATGGCAATGGGTTCGAATCAAGAACACATGTGATACCCAGTGGAATCATGCGTCGGCTATGGGGAGGGTGAGGAAAAGAAAATGATCTTTGTCTCTAATGAATAATGCTTGGAAATGACCAAATAAAATATTATTATTAAAAAAAAAGAAAAAAAAGAGGTTTGGATTAGGTAGCCTCCGAAGTTCCCTCCAACTCTCAAATTCTGGGACTCTGTGCACAACTCTGCTTTGCCTTGGTCTGAGGATGTTTTCTGGATCGCATTCTTGTATTCCATCCCCTTCTTTCACTCCGTGTGTTAGCAAGCACTTCCAGATTCATTTTGCCCATAAATTAGCTGTTGTCCCCAGTGGAGTAAAGGGAGAGACCAAGAGCTTAGGAATATCAGCCTCCCCCAGCTGTCCACACGCACGCCTCTTTGATCTGAGAATTGGGAATCTAGTTAATACAGTGTCGATTTTTAAAAATAAAACAACTTTACAAAGCAAGTTAGTTCATTCCGGCACTCAGCTTCATTTGAGAAAAAAGATAATTATCTGATGCTTTAAGACAGAGAAAAAATTTTTTGTCTTAATTATTTGGCTCAAATAATCTGAATAATTACCTTAATTCTCCAGTTCCTTGACATGTGTAGACAAAGCCTCAAATAGTAATTGTTCATGCATTATAAATCTGGGTTAATAAGCAATTAGGACTCTCCATGAGAATTGTCCGTCAAGCTCAATCTTGAATTGGGTTTCAAGGGATGTAAGTGTGGGTGTTTTCCCTTCCTTGAGTACTTTGTGGGCACTCAGACAATGAATTTCCACCTTTCCTGCTTGTTAGGCAAGATTGCTTAACATCCTCACAACTTCCGAATGTTCTCTTTCCCTCCCAAATGGAACTGATCAGCTCTTCATTGAGGGCTTCAAAAAGTCCCACCAGGAAAGCAGGGGTTCGGCCCAACGGATCGTGATTAGGGAGGCCCCATAGTGATACGCTTTTAAAGACTCTCATTAAGAAAAAATACATCCACGATTGACTTTTCATCTTAAAGAAAGACAAATCCGAGGCCTAATATATTCTTAAGTTAGTTAGGAATCAATGCAAAGAGGACACACACAATATTGTTCCATTGCAACTTCCTTTCCATGCAAGTCAGTCAATAAGACAACAAGAATCTGTTGTGGTTGTTTGGGCTTTCATTGAAATCTGGTGCTTTTTTCTTTACACCATCATAGTTTCTCCCATATATCTCCCTCCTTCCCTCTCTCAGAGACCCGTCCTATATAACAAATAGCAACTTAGACAAAAGGAAAAGAGGAGAAAGCAGATAACTGATCAATACATGAAAAGAATGAAAACACAAGCAATGTGCAATACCCCTGGATCCCCCATCTTTGTAAAGGGGACAGTTGGGGACATTCTCTCATCTCTCTTATTCTTGATAAATAAATAAATAAACATATAAGTAATTATATAAATAAATATAAATATGTCCTATATGTTATATATAAATATATATAAACAAACAAAGCATGACAAAGCATGATTCCTTGGGGGCAGCAAGTGGGGATTAGTGGATGGGGTCATATTTACCAACACATTGTTATAGTCACTGTGTAAACTGTTTTCTTGGCTCTGATGCCTTCAATCTGCATCAGTTCATAGAGATCTTCCCAGGTTTCTCTGTATTCCTCACTTGCATCATTTCTTATACCACAGTAATTTTCTATTTCATTCATAAACCAGTCTATTTATCCATTCCCCAATCAATGGGCATCTACTTGGTTTCCAATCCTTTGCTATCACAGAAAGCATTTTTATAAATATGTGGGTGTATAATATGGGAGCTTTCACATCACAGAGGATAGATAGAGTCGTACAAATAATGTTCTACCTTTCACTTCACTCTCTGGAGGTAACTTTCACAATTTATTCTCCATGTATTAAATCTATAGTTGTGTATGATGTTCTCTTGTTCTACTCATCTCACTGTTCATTATCCCATGTAGTTCTTTCCAAATTTTGTTAAAATTAGCCTGTTCATCATTTCTTTAATAGTATGATCTCTATTATTGATGTCATATGAGCTTTCTGGGATCTATAATTTTATAATTTATTTATAAAACATTTATAAATTAATAAACAAATGAATATCTATAAAGCATGGGATATGGTATAAGATGTCTGTCTGAATCTAATTTCTGCCAGCCTGTTTCCTAGCTTTGCCAAGCAATTAAAAAATCAAATAGGGAATACTTCTATCTGAAGTAATTTAGACTTTCCAACTGATCAGACACTGGGTTATCAAGTTCTCTTGTATGTGATTCTTCTTTCTCTAGTCTGCTTGTTGATCTACCTCCCTATTTTGAACAGTATCAGATAGTTTAGATGACTGCTGCTTTATAATATAGTTTGAGGTCTGGAAATGCTATTCCTCCTTTTCCTTACTTCTTTTCATTACTTTCTTTGATATTTTTAACTTATTGTTTGTCCAAAGTGATTTTGGTTATTATTTCATCAACTTCTAGAAAGCATATCTTTGAAAATTTGGGACAGCATTTAAAAATATTAATGAATTCTGAAAGTATTGTCATTTATATTATGTTGACATGGCCCAGCCATGAGCACATCTTGTTCTTTCAGCTATTTAAGTTCTATGTTTCTTTAAGGAGAACTTGGTCATTGAATTTATACAGGTATTCTGTGCCCTTTGGTAGGATGATCTCTAGATATTTATGCATTTCATAGTTACTTGGAATAAGATTTCCCTTTCTATTATTGTCTCTTGGATTTTAATATTCTTATATAGAAATGCAATTGATTTTTGAGGGTTTATTTTGTAACCTGCAACTTAGCTGAAGCTGTTAATTGTCTTAGTATCTTTGCTAATTCTCCAGGATGTTCCAAGTTTATCACCATATCATCAGCAAATAAGGATAGGTCTATCTCCTCTTTGTTGATCCTTTCATTTCTTTCTCTTGTCTTACTGTTGCCGGCATTTCCAGAACTAGATCAAACAACAGAGGGGAGAATGGGCATCCTTTTACTCTCATATGTATTGTCCTGATTGCATAGAATGAACACTTTTGTCTTGAGATATTTTTATGAGTTTATAAAGTTCATTCTATGCCTCTACTTCATAGTGTTTTGAGCATAAATGGGGGCCTTTTTGCAGCTATTGAGACCATCATGTTTTGGGGATGTTTTTATTTTTAATATTATTAATTAAGCTGACTGTTTTTCTAATGTTGAACAATCCTTGGATGCCTGGAATAAATCCAATTTGGTAATAATGAATGATTTCTTAGACATCATTATAATCTGTTTGACAGGATTTTGTTTATGATTTTTGAATCGATATTTATTAATGATATTGTCATAGTTTTCCTTGTGTGTTTTACCTTTCCCTGGCTAAGGTCTGACCATTATATTTGTCTTACAAAAGTATAAAAACAGTTTTGCAAGATGGCCAATCAGCCATTTTATGTTTCCCAATTGGTACTCCATTTACTATCATTCCATGCCTCCTATGAACTTTGCCCTCAGCTGCTCCCATCATCAATTACTAAAAGGATGCTGCTGCACTCTCAGGGTTTTTCTCCAGCCTGGATATGTCTGTCTCTGGATATTGGTTGGCCTATGATCAGCGAAGAAGAAGCTCAAAGGGTGGTGGTAACCAGGATCCCCATTGCAAGCTCACTTACTTGAGTTCCCATTAGAAGTCATGGATACCAGAGTCTGGAAAAACTGGAAAAACTTTGTATACCCTCACTAGAAGGTCCCGAGGAGGATCAAACCCAAGAAGGCCCCCAGGAAGAAGTCTTCTTTTATTTGAAAAGGTCCACTGAGTCATCAGTTTCTCAGGTTCAGTAGCTGACAAGGGGAATCATCATCAACCCAGAAGGTGAACCCATTAGCCCTACATCACACATGACTGGAAGCTTCTCCAAAGCTCTGATGCAATCATTTGGAACCAGGAAAGGCAGTTTTGAGCCCTGTTATTATTAGCAACAGATTGAGTATGGGAGCAGCAAGAGAAGTTGGACTTTTTGGCTTGGAGGATGGTCATTGGAGGAGCAGAACAAAGGTCTGTACACAACATGCATCAGTTTGACCAAGGTCTTGGAGACTGTCAGTTGTGTGGGTTTGTGGCAGATGGTGGTAAAATCTGGCTTCAAGAGTTGTTCACCTCTCTTATACTCCTGCTTGCACGAGATTGGAATAATGGGAGATACTCTTGATTTCTCCCAGTCACCAGTGCAGTTAAATAGACCTGTGTGCTTGCTCTCAGGCTTTTTAGCATGATGTTTTCAGTTACATTGTTGAATGCCTTCAGAATAGGACAAAAACAACACCAAAGTCAGCTACTACATGGATGGGAAGTGATTTAACTTGAAAAGACTTCAAGCCAAGACTAAACTGCAGGGAGAGTTGATGCCCAACTTTCTTTTTGAAAAAGGTGCAGCCTCCGGGACTGAGAGGAAACAGAATACAGTGAATCTCTGCCTCTTGTGCTAATTTTGGCCTGACAATTAAAACCATGGGAACACCATCAATACCTAGAACCATCAATTATAACCACAATGCCTAGAACCATCAATTATACCAATTGGAGAAAATGTGAATGCAGTAGATAAGTTCACTCACCTTACTAGTAGACTTTCCAGGGATGTACACATGGGAGATGAGGTTAATGAATGATTTCCAGGGCTCGCTCAGTGTTTGGGAGGCTCTGAAGGAAAGTGTGGGTGAGAAGAGTAAGTATTAGGCTGCCTTACAAACTGAAGGGCCACAGAACCATTGTGCTGACCTCATTGTTGTCTGCCTGGATCATATTCTGGCACCAGGTCAGGAAAATGAAGCACTTCCATTGGAATTGTCTCAGGAAGATTCTGAAGACATCTCAGTTTATGGGACAGATCCCTGTGGGCTTATTTCTGTAAGGTAAAGTAGAGGCTCTCCTATCCTATCACAGTCATTTCTAACTCGAGTGGTTGAAGGGAGCTGGGCTCTGTTAGCCATCCTTGTGGATAACTAATCAAAGGCCAAACTTCAGCTATTTTAAGATTTTCCTGAAATAATCCAGGTTAGAGATCAGGGGCCATAAAGAGAAATTGGACATCTCGGGCACATGGGGCCTCAGTGAGCCCAGAGTCATAGAAGTTCTAGGGTTGTTGAAACACAGATACATATCAAAATATGTACAGAGTCTTCCCAGTAAGGAAATTCCCTCCACCAATGCAAATTGGTACCACTCAACAATATATAGTCTTGAAGAAGTTCATTAACTTGCCAATAGTTTGGCAGCTTGAATGTGTTGACAACAGGGTTTCTGGGTCACGGAGTCAGCTCTCTCCCCTCTATTCAGGTTTCCATTCAAGTACGTACATGTGTATGTGTACACATATATGTTTTATGGCCCCTCAGATATCTGTGCAGTATAGGTATGCATATGTCTGCTATACACATTCCCGATTGATACATAGAATAAAAAGGGCTTTTCCCCAAATAAGATCAGGAGTGAAACAAGGATGCCCATTATCACCTCCATTATTTAACATCATACTAGAAACACTAGCAGGAGCAATTAGAGAAGAAAAAGAAATTGAAGGTATTAAAATAGGCAAGGAGGAGACCAAGTTATCACTCTTTGCAGATGACATGATGGTCTACCTAAAGAATCCTAGAGAATCAACCAAAAAGCTAGTGGAAATAATCAACAACTTTCTCAAAGTTGCAGAATACAAAATAAACCCACATAAGTCATCAGCATTTCTATATGTCTCCAACACATCTCAGCAGCAAGAATTAGAAAGAGAAATTTCATTTAAAATCACCCTAGACTATATAAAATACTTAGGAATCTATCTGCCAAGGGAAACACAGGAACTATATGAACACAACTACAAAACATTCTCCACACAATTAAAACTAGATCTAAACATTTGGAAAAACATTGATTGCTCATGGGTAGGACGAGCTAACATAATAAAAATTACCATCCTACCCAAACTTATTTACTTATTTAATGCCATACCCATTGAATCACCAAAAAAACTTTTTTTACTGAATTAGAAAAAAATAACAAAGTTCATTTGGAAGAAGAAAAGATCAAGGATATCCAGGGAAATAATGAAAAAAATGCAAAGGAAGGAGGACTTGCAGTCCCAGATCTCAAACTGTACTATAAAGCAGTGGTCATCAAAACAATTTGGTACTAGCTAAGAGACAGAAAGGAGGATCAGTGGAATAGACTTGGGGTAAGTGACCTCAGCAAGACAGTCTATGATAAGCCCAAGGATCCCAGCTTTTGGGACCAAAATCCACTATTTGATAAAAATTGCTGGGAAAATTGGAAGACAGTATGGGCGAGATTAGGTTTGGATCAACATCTCACACCCTACACCAAGATAAACTCAGAATGGGTGAATGACCTGATATAAAGAAGGAAACTATAAGCAAATTAGGCAAACACAGAATAGTATACTTGTCAGATCTTTGGGAAAGGAAAGACTTTAAAACCAAGCAAGAGCTAGAAAAAAGTCACAAAATGTAAAATCAATAATTTTGATTACATTAAATTAAAAAGGGTTTGTACAAACAAAACTAATGCATCCAAAATTAGAAGGGAAGCAACAAATTGGGAAACAATCTTCATTACAAAAACCTCTGACAAAGGTCTAATTATTCAAATTTATAAAGAGCTAAACCAGTTGTACAAAAAAAATCAAGCCATTCTCCAATTGATAAATGGGCAAGGGACATGAATAGGCAATTTTCAGTTAAAGAAATCAAAACTATTAATAAGCACATGAAAAAGTGTTCTAAATCTCTTATAATCAGAGAGATGCAAATCAAAACAACTCTGAGGTATCACCTCACACCTAACAGATTGGCTAACATTATAGCAATGAATGGAAAGTAATGAATGCTGGAGGAGATGTGGCAAAATCAGGACATTAATTCATTGATGGTGGAGTTGTGAATTGATCCAACCATTCTGGAGGACAATTTGGAACTATGCCCAAAGGCCGATAAAAGACTGTCTGCCCTATGATCCAGCCATAGCACTGCTGGGTTTGTACCCCAAAGAGATAATGAGGAAAAAGACTTGTACAAGAATACTCATAGCTGCGCTCTTTGTGGTGGCCAAAAATTGGAAAATGAGGGGATGCCCTTCAATTGGGGAATGGCTGAACAAATTGTGGTATATGTTGGTGATGGAATACTATTGTGCTAAAAGGAATAATAAAGTGGAGGGATTCCATGGAGACTGGAACAACCTCCAGGAAGTGATGCAGAGCAAGAGGAGCAGAACCAGGAGAACTTTGTACACAGAGACTGATACACTGTGGTACAATCAAATGTAACTAACTTCTCTAGTAACAATGCAATTATCCTGAACAACTTGGAAGAATCTTCGAGAAAAACCACTATCCACATTCAGAGGAAACACTGTGGGAGTAAAAACACAGAAGACAAACAACTACTTGAATACATGGGTCGAGGGGATATGGCTGGGCATGTAGACTCTAAATGAACATCCTAATGCAAACACCAACAACATGGAAATCAAGGACACATGTAATACCCAGAGGAATTGTGTGTCCTTTACAGGAAGGATGGGTGGAGGGGAGGGAGGGAAATAATGTGATTATTGTAATCAAGGAATAATGTTCTAAAATGACTAAATAAACTACTTTAAATGGAAAACATTTTTTTTAAAGGGGCTATTTTAAAGCTGCTGTAGGGAGTCTGCTGAGTGTCAAGGTGGGAAAATCCGACCATATTTCCAAAGGGCAGCATCACCAGTCTAGTCTCTCCTGATTTGAGCCGGGCCCCACTCTGGCTTCATGATCAGAGGTGGAAGGATTTGAGGTCCATCCCTTGCTCTTGCCTTTGGTAGAATCAAGATCTTTGTGACTTGGGACTAAAATTTGCCCACTGTTTTCTCTGCAATGAAAGGCTGAGTGCACTGGGCTAGCTTACCTGATGAGTCTTCTTCCTCCCCTCCTTGACTTAATCAAGAGTAGAGGAGAACCTGGATTTGGAATTCACAGTGGGGGGACACTGTGGCAGAGTCTATGCTATGATGAGATGGAAAAAAAAGTGGTAGAAGAGCATTAGTTCAGCAAGCAGGTGACAGCCATAGCAAGGTAGGGAAAAGGGTAAGTATTGAAAAAGTGATCGCCAGAAAAATCATGAAGACAAATGGCAGAAGAGCATCTTCATAGCCTTTGCTCTGCATTTGCTCCAGCTCTTTGGCCTGATGGATTCAATCTGTTTCTTCTGGACTCAGATCTGGGTGGACAGTGGTGTGGCCCAGGAAGTGAAGTGTGCTTCTACTGTACATTTCCAGGGGAAAATGCAATCTCCAATGAAGTGTTTGGATCCGGAAATGCTATTAAAATACGAATAGCTAGTCCTGTACACCTCCACTTTCCTTGGGTCCACCTGATAAAATCTGTGAGCGCTGGGTGGGGAGGGATTCTCCCAGGGGCTAAGAAAGGGTTCCAAGGAGGATCCATTACCTCGAATGAAAGGGTTGAAAAACCAGCAATGCTTTTATTCAGGGGAAATATTTTCTTTGCTATTGGCCAGGCCTTGGTGGATAAGAAGAGAAATGGTGGATGTAGGTGGAGAAAGGAGAGGAAGGAGCAAAATGTATTTACTGAGAAGATAGCTGAGGGAGGGTAAATCTTCTGACTGGAGAAGAGCCGCTTCAAAGGGACCCAGTATATGCAGCCAGAGGTCTAAGTCCTGGGCCCCAAGGAGCCCAGGTGTGGGTATGACATCCTGGGGACTTCCGAGGACAAGGGTTTAAGGGTCCCTTCTAAAGCTGGCTAGCTGTGGGACTCCAGGCTACTGCCCCAAAAGGCATTTAATGAGGAAGAATGAGCTCACTGCCAGATAGCAGCAATAGGAAGGCAAAAAGGAAGTTGGGTTTGACCTCAAGGAGATGAGAGTCTACTGGGCTCTCCAAGATGCACACAGAGGTCAAGAGAAAGTCCTTTTCTAGTGCCACCTCCGGGAAGAATCAAGGAAATGCTCGCAGGGAGGCCTAGAGCCCCCGAACTTTGAAGGAAACATTTCAGGCTTGGGGTGCACTGCGGCTGCTCTAAGACACGAGGAGTGGAGGTGAGACATAGGTTAGGTGGGCTAGAAAGCAGAAAGCAGGACGCCAAGGCCCCTGGAATCCGACCGCAGGAGAATGAGGAGTTTGTATTTACTCTTTTGTACATAAGCCTGGAGGGGAGGGGAAGCCCCCCCCCCCCCTTCTGATCAGGGGCATGGCATGGGCTGCCCTGTCTGCTCCTAAGGAGTATCTACTTAGGAGCTACGTGGAGGAAGGGTTGGAGGGGGGGGAGGGAGGGGGGTCCTTAATTACTTGAAGAGGAGATTCTGAACTGATGGAGGAAGATGCCCAAGGAGAACGCGGAGAGGCAGGAAAAGCAAGAAAGCAGCGAGGCTCTAAAAGGAGAGCAGGGAGCCCAAACTGGGAGGGAGGGGAACTAGACAGGGGTGGGCAGGAAAACCGAGAGCCAGGGGAGGAGGAAATGGACACAGGAAGGAGGGAAGCGGCAAAGCTGGGACACAGTTGCTCGGGGTAGGATGGAGAGTGAGTGTGTGTGTGGAGGGGGGTGAAGGCGGTGTTAGGGAAAGCTGTTGGAGGTGGCAGTCCCTGACATCACGCCCCGGCAGCCTTTCTCCTCCCCTGGGTGGGTGGGGCCTCACTGAGGCCCCGCAAGGAGGAGAGAGAGGAGGAGAAGAGGGAAGGAGAGAAGGAGGGGGAGGAGGAGGGGCCGGTCTGAATCTGTGTATATGAAGAGGTGAGGGGAGGGCAGGGGAGGGCAGGATTGGAGGGAGGGCTAGGAGTGAAGGCGCGTGGCTAGGGCTCCCCACAGCGCTCTTCACCCCTCCGCCCCCAGGCACAGGCTGCACTAAGAGTGGCTCCCAGAGCAGCGTTGGGAGAAACGTTCGCGGGCCCGGGCAAGGGCCCGCCCCGTCCTGGTCCCCTCCCCCCCACCCCCAGCCACCCCCCTCCTCTTCGGCGCCTGCATCTCTCTGCAGCTGAAGCACCAACTCTGAGCACCCCGACAGATCCAGAGCAGGAGGAGGAGGAGGAGGAGGAGGTGGAGGAAGAGGAGGAGGAAGAGGAGGGAAGAAGGTAGGAGAGGGCAGCCTCCTCCTCCCGGCGCTGCTAGGAGGGAAGCAGTAAGACAGACACACAGACAGAAACACACACACAAAAGAGGGGGGGTGGGAGCGAGAGAGCGAGAGCGAGAGAGAGCTAGAGCTTGCAAAAGTGAGTGCGGAGACCGATCCTGAAGTTTCCCGGGGCGGGCAGGAGGCCCCCCTCCCCCGGCTCCCTCGCCCCTCCCCCCGGGCCGGGCCGCGGCAGGCGCTTGGAGTTCCCCATTGGCTCGTCGGTCCATCCGCCCAGGTTGGTCTCCCCCATCCCTACTCCGCCCGCCACCCTCAGTCCCTGGGCCGTGGGGAGCGCCCTGGGGGGACAGGGAGGAGAAAGATAGGGCGGGCGCTCGGGAAATCGGGGCGGCCCCTTCGGGGAAAACTTAGAGGCGGAGGAGAAGGGGGGCGGGAAGGAGGAGAAGGAGGAGGAGGGAGAGAGAAAGAGAAGGAGAGAGAGGGAGAAGGAGGGGGAGAGGGGCGGGAGGAGAGGAAGGGGGGCCGAGGGACAACTTTTCCAACATGTGAGGCTCTGGCGGAGCAACAGCAAGTGCTTTCTGGAGCGGAGGCTGGAGGCTGGAGGCCGGAGGCTGGCCGGGCCCCTCGTAAAGGTCAGTGGCCTGTGCTGGACGGGTCGGGGGATGGGGTCGCAAGCTTCTTTCCCCTTCCTTCCTTCCTTCCTTCCTTCCTTCCTTCCTTCCTTCCTTCCTTCCTTCCTTCCTTCCTTCCTTCCTTCCTTCCTTCCTTCCTTCCTTCCTTCCTTCCTTCCTCCCTCTCTCCCTCTCTCCCTCCCTCCCTCCCTCCCTCCCTCCCTCTCCCTCTCTCTTTCTCCCTTTCTCCCTTTCTCCCTTTCTCCCTCCCTCTCTCTCTCTCTCTCTCTCTCTCTCTCTCTCTCTCTCTCTCTCTCTCTCTCTCTCTCTCTCTCTCTCTCTCTCTCTCTCTCTCTCTCTTCCTTCCTTCCTTCCTTCCTTCCTTCCTTCCTTCCTTCCTTTCTTCCTTTCCTTTCTTTTTCTTTTTCCTCCTCCTTTTCTTGCTGCCGCCTCTGCCCCCGCCTCGGTTGAACCAAATCAGAAATGTCAGTCAGTGCTGGTGAGTCAGGGGGGGATCAGATTACCAGATGACTGCGAGTGGTGCGGGGCTCGGCGGGCCGGCGAGCGAGTGAGCGGGCGGACAGGCACACACACACACACACACACACACACACACACTCACTCACTCACTCACTCTCGGGGGGCGCCACCGGAGCCCCGGAGGGCAGCCCTCTGGAAGCAGCCAGTCAAGCGCGCTCTCGCACCCACTCGCATCCACCCTTACGCTCACTCACACTCAGCCCCTCACACGCGCGTCCCCGCTGCTGCTTGCCCCCACCCCCACTGCCCACGCCTGGCTGTGAAGAGCGGGGCAGTGGGGCCCTGTGGCTGGCGCTCAGGGGGCTCGCCGGGGCTTTTCCGGGCTAGTCTCGGCGGCCAGGGCGCGAGACGAGTGGGGCGTGCGGGAACTTCGCGGGACTTGACAGAGACAGCCGCCAGGTAGGGAGCGGGCTGTCGACCCCCAGTCCTTTGTCTCTTGCCGGGTGGCCTGCCGTGGCCAGTCGGAAGAACGAACCTTGACTGTCTGGCCGGGCCCGGGGCCACGGCCGCCGCACTCAGCTAGGGAGTTAGAAACGCCTTTGGGAAGCTCCAAAGGCCATGCAAACAGTCCTTTCAAGTTCGAGTTCCGAAGCCTAAGTAACTTAGCTAGCAATCCAAAAGCCGGGAGAAGTGCCCCCCCCCCCCCTTCTCCTCCTCCGGCCTTTCTACTTCTCTCCTTCCCTTCATCCCTCCTTCCTTCTGTCCCGCGCAGTACCCGCCCGTTACTGTCCCAAAGACACTCCGAGCCGTCCCGGCACTTCTGGCTGAGGCTAGTTCTTCCAGCGCAATTTGGGCCCAAAATGCCAAGCCTTTTGGGCCGGCAGCCTATCCTGCCCGCCTGTGGTCGACTTCGAAACTTTGGTGCTCCGGGAAACGGGCTGCCAGCTGCCCCCCTCCACGGAGGCTCTGCTCCCCCCCCCCCCATTTACTGCAGTCGGCAGCAGGGTGTGTCTGTCCCTCTGCCCAGATCTCATCCAGGAGGGATCAGGAGCTTGGGGGGGGGGGGGCAGCTCCCCGGGGTGCAGGAAAGGAGTAGATTTGCCGAGTTTGGAAGAGAGCAGAGGCGCGCGCCGCTGCTGCGTGTGTGTGTGTGTGTGCGTGTATGAGTCTTCTCTCTGCTTTTACTGACTGCAACTTAGGGGTAGGAATAGCGTGACCCAGCTGCAGGACCCGGCCTCCTTTCCAGGCCGCGTCCCCCCATAGCAGGCTCGAGGTGCCAGCTTTGACGGGGATTGGGGATGGGGATGGGGGAGAGGTTTGGGTGTGAATCCTCCCAGGCAGGTATCACTTAGCCACTGTTTGGAGGTAGGAGGCTCGAGTCAGAGGCGGCTGCCCGCCAGCCTTCCCTAGAGCACAGTGTCCTGCCCCGCACAGGTGCTAGATAAATGTTTGCTCAACGGAACTGAATGGAGCCCAGGAGGTGGGGGTCCGGGCTTTTGAAAGCAATTCAGCAGGAAGAAGCTCCCCTTACTCTCCCGACTTTCCTCTTCCCTGATCCCGCTCCAACTGTAGATTGTCTCTGCTTCCAGTTAGATGCCCAGCAAAAAGGAGGAAAGCCCGCCATGCCCACGTGGGGACCTGCCGGCAGCCCCTTCCTCTGTTGTCTTCTCCCTCTGCCCTCAGTATCCTGCCAGTGACCCTTAGCGTTCAACCCAGCGTGTGCAAGGCAGGTGGGCAGATAGGGGCAGTGAGCTGCCTTCTACTAGTGGGAAAGAGAAGCTCTGATTACCGTAAAGCATTTCCTCCGCATCGTGGCCACTGGTCCCCATTTTCCAGCTGCCACCAGAGTCCCCAGTGACAGAATGACTGTCTGATCTCCAATTCAAAGGGGACGCCTGAGCAATTCTTGTGGCCTGTCTGGCTGGGCATTTTGTCACCAACTCTATCGGTCAGTATGCTCACCTCACCCACCCATGCACAGGAACCTGACCTGGATTGGAAAGGAAGGGGGGGGGGGGAGGAGAGGAGAGGAGAGAGAGAGAGAGAGAGAGAGAGAGAGAGAGAGAGAGAGAGAGAGAGAGAGAGAGAGAGAGAGAGAGAGGAAGGAAGGAAGGAAGGAAGGAAGGAAGGAAGGAAGGAAGGAAGGAAGGAAGGAAGGAAGGAAGGAAGGAGAAGGAAAGGGGAAGGGAAGAGAAGGAGGGGGGGGAGACTGTGCCCCTCACTTTTCCCCTTCCTTCCTCTGAACCTCCATTCACTTTTTCAAAGCTTACTACAATCACAGTTGTTTTGAAAGGGAGATAGAATTTCCCAATGTACTTCTTGGAGGAATTTGGATGTGAGCTGGTCAGAACATGGAGTCAGAGAAGTGCCTAACAGAAAGAATCCCCTGGTTCGAGGGATGCCTACTTGACTGAATTCACCATGATGAGGGCTGGTGATCCCCACTGATTTCACTTAAGTCTCTCAGAGCAAGAAGGCAGATCAATTCTCTTCTTGCTAATATTTGTTTGTTTCATGTTTTAGTGAACTATTAACTGAAATCTGCCCGAATTGGCCTCAAGTATTAATTCTGAGTATTTATGTAATTGCTTTCTAATTTGGATAGGTGCCTTACTGATTGATCTCTGTAATTATTTCATTTAGGTCCTAAATTAAAAATTAATAATAGTCTGACAGTTTCTTAATTACACTTGTCAAGATTATTTTAAAGGAGGAAAGTGCTGTGTTGTAGAGTCCTAGAAATCCCCTGAAAATCCAAGCCGAGCTCCCAGCCCAGCTGCTGAAGGCTCCCTATTCCCGGGCAGGGGCTGTAGCCCAGGAATGGGGAATGACTTTCCCAATGTAAACAGTGTGAAGTATCTGAAGAATTTGTTTATAGAAGGAAATATTGGTCTTAACAAGCTGGTGCACACATCCTTTTTGCTGGGGAGACTCCAGCAAGCATCTGATAATGTATAACTTGGGGTGATCTTATCTGCCCAGAAAGAGGCAGCGCTTTGGCTGCGTGTGTTAAGTTAGAGATGGTGGGCCTGAGGAGGCACCAGCTCAGGGCCTGTGACTTGGAGAGGGCAGCTGCTTTAGGATGCTCCAGTGAGTCCGGCGAGCATCTGGTTTCCCCTCCAGCCGCAGTCTGCTTCCACAGGAGCAGAATCCCACGTTCAGAGCTGGCTTTCCCTCGGAGGGCAGAACTGGGTTCCTGCCATGGCCAGGGCAGAGGTCTAGTCCCTGTTAGTTCACCTGATGCGTCTTTGACCCAGAGGGAAAGGAGGGAATTCCGGGCCGCTGGAGTGGCTCTTCCTTGAGTTAGTTATTCCACAGTTTATAGAAGGGAAGAGAGGGCTGTCATCATGTGGACGGACAGGCTGCAAAATCTGAGCTCCTTTGTTTGTGGCCCTGCCAAAGCTGCCCAACTACCTGGCTGCCCTCCGAGCTGCCCCTCTTCCCACAATGGAGGTAAGGAGGGAAGGAAGGTAGCAAAGAGCCGGACCGGCTCACATTTTTCCACCAAATAAGGTAGGCTGCTTACTGAGCCCAGATCCAGGTTTTGGAGGCTGGGGGTGGGGAGGTTATGAAAGGAAACCCTTGAATGAGCCTTGTTGCCAGTGTGAAGACAGTAAGGCACTAAGAAAAAACCGGCTGAAGGAAGAGTGACTCAGTGAGTCGTGAAATCCTCAGGAAAACCTTCGTAATGGAATGTTAATGCTTTCAGACTAGAGTAGATTATCTTAAAAGTCAGACTTTTCTTCTCACTGCAATTGTTGTAAATCCCCAGCTAAAGAATACTTTGAAGCAGGCTTTAGTTTTTGCTGGCATTCCTATTCCGGAGTCCGTCTGATTTGTTTTGGAAGATTCAAGACATTTTCTGCCAACTTAGATCATGTGAGGCAATTAAAAAGGCGAAATGACTGGAGAGATGGAGCCCTTCTTCAAAAGCCCCCTCCGAGCCCAGGTGGAGGTCGGCCGTTTGCCCCGGTGTCAGGAGATCCGACCCCCTTCCCCCCCCCCCCCCCCCCGCCCCGCTCCCCTCCTCGGTCCTCCTCCCATCAGGGATTCGCTCCGTCTAGTTTTTCAAAGGAAACGAAGTGTGTTTGTGTTTGTGGGGGGTGGGGTGGGGGAGGGGGCCACCGAGCAGCCCCAACTCGAGCTCGGGGCCCCGCTGCAAACTTACTTTGCAAGTTCTTTCAGCTTGATTTTTCATCTCTTCTCTTATTTGCTCGCCCTGTGAAATAGAGCTGTAGACTGGGGAGGACTTTAAATGAAACTTCACACTTTGATGATTTTTTTTCAACTTTGATATATTGACAGCAAAAGGAGCTGCGCAGCTTTCATATAGCGGGAGTGGTAACACCAAGCAGCAGTCAAACGTCTGCCCGCATTTGTGTTTAACTGCAGAAGAAAAACATGTCCATGGGCAGTAGAGGTTCTTATCAACTCTCTAATCCCAGATCCCAGCAAACCTTGAGGGCATGCCTCAGATCTCGCCCAAATCAGGGGAGACGCTCACAGTTTGCAGATTAAATATGCTATGTGTTCCTGGCTCCAACAACGGCTTTTATGAGTTCTCTAAGCTTCCTGTTTTAAGATCCTTTTCTGAAGTTTTTAGGAGCTGCTAAAGGCACTGCTGTCTGGACTAAGCGGTACTGGTTAATTGAGAGACGTTTCAGCTATTGCGTTCTGCCTCTTAAACGCGCCCCACATTGTTATTTTCCAATAGAAAGCAGAGTTATGGGGGGGGGGGGCGGCTCGGACGGGGGGGGCGTGGGGGGGCCGTCAGGGCCTCCGATTACAAACTTTAGAGGACCTGGATTTTTGGGGACGCTTTAGTTTTGACGAGTCCCTTAAAATCTCCCTTTGGCTTTTTTTTTTTTTTTTTCATTTCTCCGGGGATTTCTTGGCCGATATTGGACTCGGAACTAGATTTAACCACCGATTTGCCCACTTTTCAAAATTATTTTATATTCTGCTTTTTTAAAAAAAGCCCAGAACAGTTCCTTGGCCAGAAATGGTGTCTTGGCGAGACTGAATTATAGCCCTTTCCACCTAGTGAATGAAAAAAAAAATCACATTAGGAGCTTTTAAACATTTTCTTCCCCTTCCACAAATAGAGCCTCCTCTCCCCTCCCCTCCCCTCTCGCCTCCCTTCCCTTCTTCCCTCCTTTTCTGCTTCCCTCCCTCCCTCCCTCCTTTCCCTCCTTCCCTCCCGCCTTGGCCTCTGTATCTGCGCCTATACTTGTCTCACTATAATGATGTTTATACGTTTTGCATAATAGTCTTAATTAAAAAGGAAAATACTTTGCGAGGCATTGTCCAACCTCACGCCCGCCCGGATCCCCGGAGACCTGGAGCCAATTTGGTTCTTAAAGGTTATTCAATGAATGAAAGAGTGAAAGCCCATTTGTCAAGGTGCTGCCTGGTTTCAGTTCGTTTTCACTCCCCAAATTCATTGTCTGGGCAGCCCCGTCATTAGTCATCAGCGGGTTAGTGCTGCCTGCAGGCGAGGCTGCCCAGGACTTCTTCACACCATTACAGCTTGGAAAGTGTACTCTGTCGACTGGGAGAATTACGGCTCCTGATTTCCGCTTGGCTAGGCTCGAGGTGAGTCCCCTCCCTACCTTCTAGCTGACTGTAATCCTCGCCTTCTTTGCAGGCAGCTCGCCGGAGAGATTTAGGGGCAAAGTTTCTTAAAGACTGTGTTGGCATCACACTGTGCCTTTGTCACGGCGTGCACACTTCATATAAATTGTACCTGCACCAAATTGGAACGGCCTGGGATGGGATGGATGGCCTGGAAGAGCTAGCGAGGGAGGCCAGTGCTCGCTCGCTCTCCCCCCGCTCTGCGAGAGAAATCTGAAGCAACACATTTCCTTTGTACTTAAAAAAAGTAATTTAATGACAAAATGAGGTGAATCCATGGGAGTGGGAGGATCCACGGTTAAAAATAGCTCCAGGAACCCCATCTAGACTTCCCTTATAACTTTGGAGTGGAGTGAGAGCGATTTGGCTTGCTCATTTTTAGAGAGAATTTGTCGATTCGTTTTTGCTTCTTGGAAAAGGTGTGTAAGAGATCCTATCAAAGAAACATTCTCTTAAAATGGGTGGAGAGAGACAGAGACAGAGACAGAGAGACAGAGACAGACAGACAGAGAGAGAGAGAGAGAGAGAGAGAGAGAGAGAGAGAGAGAGAGAGAGAGAGAGAGATTGAAGCATATGTATTTCCAATCAGATCTGGAGGAGAGAGCTCAGAATGCAGGAATGTAGGAGCCCTCACATGCTGGGCCCATGCTAAGCTGCATTTTCTGTTTCCTTGTTCTATTTTGATTTGTTTTTTAAATTTGGTTCGTGTAGTTTTGTATTTTTTTTCCACAAAAGAACTCAGTATCTGGAGAACCGGCTACATGTACAAGAATCCTGCAGGCAGCCCTGCAGCCTGCCTGAAGAATGAAGCCTTCATTAAATAAGATGTATGAATCCCTTAAAGGGAATAATCTGAACCCCAAGTTGTCACTGTCACTTCAGGACAATGTCTGCCATTCTGAGCTGTGTACATGGAATGAAATCCCAGCTCTGAAGGCCTCAACCAACCTGGGAGGCTTGTGGGGGCTCTGGGCACTTGACAATTTAGATCTTGAATTTTGTATGAATGGAGTTTTCTTTAGGCAGCTAAAGAATTCAGAGGTTGAAGTGATTGAATTGAGCTGCAGGAGGATGAAGGAAACTCAAGTCTTTTCCCATTGCAGGGATGGAGTAGCTTCAGGCAGGGTGTGGAAATACTCAGGAAAATTGCTACAAGAGTGGATTTAAAGATGGAGGGAGGAGAAATGCTGAGTCTGAAAAACACGTTTTTTTTTTTAAGAAAAAATTGGTGTGGTCACATTTCAGGGCCACAATTGATAGAAAATTAAGGTTACATTTGGATGGGGAGTTGGAGCTAATACTTTGGGACATCTTGGAAGTAACTGGTGGGGAGGACAGATCTCTGGTCTGTGGAAGAGTTTATACCTTCCCCTCAAAGTTGTCTGAAGAGAGAAACAAGAGTCCAGGAGTTGGAAGTATTATCCCCATGAAGCCATTTGGTTTAAGAGATTTTATATATTTGGAGTTTTTTCAGAAATATGATAAAATGGACAATGTTGGTTTTTAAAATCACTTGTTCTATAACTGAGGGCAGAATCTTAGAGAAAGATGTTGAGTTGTAGCTTTTAAGATTTTTTTCCAGATGTGGCATCAAGGGAAACAGCTTTCCTTGAGCTTTGCTGATGAGCTTCACGGATTGATTGATGTAGTTTGGTGTCAGAGAACTTTCTGTTTGGGCCTGGAAGATGAGCCATGAAAGAGACCAAAGAAAAAGGTAGAATCCAGCTCAGCCCCTTGCCTTCCTATCCAGGCTTTCCCTAGGATACTCATCCCTGGCAGTAAGAATTAAAACCTTAGTTTTCCTGTAGCATATGCCCTCCAATGCCCTGAACTTATCTAAGGGCTGCTGAGGGAGGCAGAGTGGCTTCTCCTTCCTTTATCCTTTCAAAAGCAGGTGACAGGAAGATTGAAATTTCATATTAGAAAAGAAAACCATTCCAGACTTTTAAGTGGAATGGTGCTTGGTGTTTATTTCATCTTCTGCAAATTCCCAAGAAGTTTTCGGCATCCTCTCTCTCTCTCTCTCTCTCTCTCTCTCTCTCTCTCTCTCTCTCTCTCTCTCTCTCTCTCTCTCTCTCTCTCTGTGTCTCTCTCTGTCTCTCTCTCTGTCTCTCTCTCTCTCTCTGTCTCTGTCTGTCTGTCTGTCTGTCTGTCTGTCTCTCCCTCTCTCCTCCCCCCCTCACACACACAAACAGAGGTGCCTGCCTCTTCAATCTACTGTCAGGGGTGTTATTAACCAGTACTCAGGAATGCAGTAACCTAAGGATGTTCTATTGCAGGCTGCTTTTTTTTTTTTCATCTTTGAATAACCAGTGCTTAGATACAGTCTTTAGCATACAGTAGGGGATTAATAAATGCATGTTGATTGACTAATGAATTCCTTTCTACTGGTTGCTACCAAAGAAAACTTGTAGCAAATTCCTGGCCCTGACAACATTCTTGCTGATAGGAAGAAGTGTCAGACCTGCCCACTTTCTTTTGTGATAACAAAGTTATCATTTGAAAAAATACATCAGCAATTATTGATCCAGTGATTAATTAGTCTGCCTCTTCATGTATACCTGTTTCATTACTGTACTTGCAAATCTTGTCTTTACCAGGGGATGAGATAAGGGGAAATTGGGCAGGAGGCCTGGAGGTAAGTTTCTGAATTAGTCCTCAATAATATCCCCAAAACTGGATTTGAAGTAGGCAATATGTTGGTTTTCTGAATCCTTGCTTTTCACCCTCATCTGTGTATCCCAGGTCAGAATCAGCTGAATTCTAATCTATCTATCTATCTTCTATTTATTTATTTATTTATTTGTTCATTTATTTATTTGTTTGTTTGTTTGTTTATTTATTGGACTGGGTGGCTGCTCTTCTCTGGAGGACCTGTTTTATTAGAGGCTGCCCTGAAATGGCTGTAAGAAAGCATCAGCATTTCATCAAATTTGGTCCTAAATCATTGCTCCAAAATGACCAACCTGGAACAACTGTTAATCTTGTAGTCATGTAGGGAGGAAAGGACACTCCAGCGAATCCGCCTGGGTTGGGTGGTTCATTGGATGCCACTTTAGGGGGCCTTTGAGTTCTTAAAAAATGAACCAGCTTTGTTGGGGGGGGGGGCACACGGATTGCTGCCATGAGCTAGGGACCTTATCAGGCTTTTGTGGAGTTGCCTTAAATCTTCAGCTGCATTCAAAACAAAACACCAGCACAGAGTTGTTGGTTGATATTGAGCAGTAGAAGCAAATCATCTGGAAAAGGTGGCCAAGGCAGTTTTTTGGCTGCTTTGTTTACTTTTGGGTAACACAAGGAGAAGGTGACTGTGGCAGGATCCTAGATTCTGAGAGAGAGGGAGTGGACTCTAGAGGGCATCTACTCCAGCCCCTTCATTTTAGAAATGAGGAAACTCAGATTCATATGACTGAAGAGACAATGGAATGCAGACTAATAGGATCATTGATTTAAAGCTAGAACAAATGTTTGAGGCTACCAAGTCCAATCCTTTCATTGTTGTAAATGAGGAAACTGAGGCATGGAGAGCTGAAAGCACTTACTGCAAATCACAGATAGTAAGAAGCAGCAGTGCTAGTTTGGACATTCTACATCCATTTTCTTTCTCATTACCCCAATAGATAGGTTGGACTTGGAGACTCATCCAGGGGTCCTTTTTGAGAAATGATGGGGGGGGGGGTATGGAGAAGGCTAAGCTGCCCCATTGCCCCTGTTGCTCATCACTACAATGGATGCCAACAGGTCTGGGCAGAATTAAAGCTAAATGTAGCTAGGACTTCTTTATTTTCTTCCCCGTGTGCTCTGTGGCTAGAGTTTCCAGATTTAGTTTGGAACAAGGGGGTGCTGACAGCTTGTGTCTTCCTAATTCAACTTTCTGCATTCATCTTTTCCAAGTCTATAAGGAATATTTCGGACCCAGGAAGGCGATCTCCTCTGGGCTTTGCTAGCAATCTCCATTTACCAGGGGGTGTTTTCTTATATCCCTGGGTCTACCCTAAGAGCAGTGGGCCCTGTTTCTCCAAACCGATGGAAGGCTCCATCCCCTTGAGCAAGAAGGACATTTTCTTCCGGGCCTTTTTGCCTCCCTAGGTGTTTCCACTTTGCTCACAGCTTGGCTGCTGGAGGTTTATTGTCTCTCTTGCTACTGCTCCAGGAGAGGCATAGATTGCGCTGTATGGGGATCAAAGCCGGGCTGCAGCACATCCCCTTCAGCCCCAAATACCCAAAGTCATTTCAGAGAAATTAAGCACACGACGATGTTTGCTCGCCCACTGATTGGGACCCTTGGCTGCTGATGGCAATCAGGGTGAGCTTCCTCCGCTGATGTAATGATGATGAATGCCGTGCTTCTGTGGCTGGAGACAGCTCTTCTCAGTGGATGCAAAGCACTTGTTAATGAATTGGAGAGGAGGGCTCCATGCAAATGAAATAGAGCTAGGAATTAAAAAGAAAAGACAAGGGAAAAGCAAACTGGGGATTGGGGGCTGCCTGAGAGAAGTGCTTCAAGTTGTTTGGAAACAGAGGAGGCTGCCCTGGAGCAAATGAGCCCCAGGGTAAGTAGGACAATTGGAAGAGCTAAAGGTTGGTAAAGGTTTTCCACAATTGACCCAGACTAGGAAAAAGAGGCAGTGGTCAAAGTCAAGTTCAAAGCCAGGCTTAGTGGCTTCATCGTCCACTACATGTAGTCTACGTGTGTTCCTATATCTTCCCTCTTGAGAAGACTTCCATTTTACTCTGTGTGCGTCTGGTTCATACACTGCTGTTTGCTAGTCCTCTCCAGTGATAGAATATGAGCTCCTTGAGGGCAGGAAACGTCCTTTTGTTTAGCACAGAGTAGGCGCTTGGTACATTTTTATTGACTGATCCTTGACCAGAGGTACCCAGAAGCTCTGATTTAGGAAGTAGATGCAAGTCCTACTTCATTGTCTAGAAAGAGGGTCCCCATCCCCCCTCCCACCCCACAACCTTCTCCCCTTCCCCCATGCATAGGAGAAGTAGAGAAAAGTGGATCAGACCTAAAATGGAACTGGGGTGAAGGATACCCTGGATCTGGGTTTTTATATGGCTGAAATAATAAAAACTTCAGGCACGGGGGGAATGGGGAAAAGCTGAAAATGTTTTGGAGGGGTAAAGGCTGTTGGGTTCCATTTCCCTCTGAATGTTGCCATACCATTTGAGTGTTGCAGTGGTTTTCCTTGACTGAGGTGTCTCCCACCAGCCTTTGCAGCAAGGTGATGAACATAAGCTCCTGGGTGTCCGGGTCACTAAAAAGCCAAGTGGAACCTGCAGATGAGATTTCCAAACTGCCCTTTGGGGTGGTGGGAGTCAGGATTGAGGTACAGCAGTGGAAAGTTGGAAAGAAAAAATAATGACATTTCTTAATGGAAAAAAACAAACAAACAAACCTTGTTATTGTTTGTCCATCTCTGGAAAATATCCATCAGTTTTCCTCAGAGAAACAACTGAAATCACTTCTTTATTCCAGAAGATGGTAAATGTTCTAACTTCAGACTGCGATAATCTTCATTTTTGAAAAGTACATCAAAGGCAATATGGAGGGGAAGGTCCCTTATAGGGGGATCACTCAAAGTTGTACTTAAGTCATCCATTTTGGTTTTTCTTTAGAGATTTCCATATCAGGTTATTTAGTTATTTATTAATTAATCCATTCATTCATTTATATATGTATGTATGTATGTATGTATGTGTATATATATATATATATATTTATATATATATATATACACCCTTACCTTCTGTCTTGGAATCTATATTATAGCAAGTTATTTATTTATTGATCTATTCATTCATTCGTTCATTCATATATATGTGTGTGTGTGTGTGTGTGTGTGTGTGTGTGTGTGTGTGCATATGTATACCCTTACCTTCTGTCTTGGAATCAATACTATAGCAGGTTATTTAAATTGACAACCTACACAGTTTTGCCATTGGCCCATCCATTGTTTGTTTGTTTATTTATTTGCACACACGTGGTGGGGCACATAAAGGTACACACACACACACACACACACACACACACATCATTGGTTTCTGCTAAGTAAGCCCCAATTTAAGCTTAGTGAATGTAGAAAAGACAAAAAAGACTAAAACTGACCCTTTATAACTATCTTACTGTGCTGTGGTAAAATGTACTCTGGCGGCCATGATGACCTTTTGTAGGGGCTGTACGGAACTACCAACTGAACTCTTAAGAGAATTAGCTGTTGAGCAATGGAATCTGAAAACAAGGTGGCCAAAAGTATGGCAAGGGCTATGGGGGGGGGGGGGGGGGGGAGATGAGGGAAGGCTGCCAAATGGAGGTAAGTGGAGAGGCGTCATTCTAAACCACTGTGCTTGGGAAAATTCACTCCCATGGGAGCTTCCTTTAAGACTTGAGCTGAACTTTCAAAGTGGAGCTATTGGTCCCTATTTGGGAGATCTTGGGGGCTTTGTGTTTTCATTTGTTCATTTTTGCTTTTGTTGGGAGGGAGTGCTTTGTTTAGGGGGAAAACACAGGTTGAATAAGGCACCTTGGTC
>NC_077233.1:4625949-4678449 GCF_027887165.1 Monodelphis domestica
ATTTTACTCATGCTAAGTAATTCAATTCAAACCTAGTGATTTTTAACCCCTTGCCTTCTGTCTTAAAAAAAAAAAAAACAATACTAAGTATTGGTTCCAAGGCAGAACCTAGAACCTTATATCCTGTCTCTAGGTCTGGCTCTCAATCCACTGAGCTACCCAGCTACCCCAAGCCTAGCATATATATATTTTAAAGCACCTACTATGTTTCAGGAACTGGATGCAGAGGCCAAAATGAAACAATAGCTGCCCTCAAGGATGTTGTAGCCTAGTGACTGCTATGTAACAGACACACAATAGGCATCATTACTATGTTGACAATTCTACTGGGGAAAACAATATATTTGGAGAAAATTAAGCAGAACTATATATGTTCTAAGTAATTCTAGGTGAAAGACTCTAGCATCTTAAGTGGGGAAATCAGTATGGGAGATAAGAGTTGAGCTGAGCTTTGGAGAAAGCTAGGAATTGGGGGAAGACTCGATAAGGAGGGAATATATTCTAGGCATGGGAGACAGCCTAGGCAAAGGCATGGAGATGGGCAATGCAATGCTTTGTAAAGGCAACACCAATCAGGCTGACACTTGGTGGGACTCTGGTTTCTGAACACTGCCTGGACTGGTGTGGAGTCCACTGGCCTCAGGATGGAGAACCCTGGATGATGGCCAGGAAACACTGAGCATGAGCTCTATAGTAGGACTGCGCCTCTCTCCCATTTTGCTTATTCAGCCTAGCCCTTATATCACCCCCCCCCCAAAAGTAACCAAAATGAGACGAGGAGAGAAAGGAGGAGAGGGGCTTGAGAAAGGCAGCCTCCCTGGCCAGCAGGAGCATGGCCTCGCTTTCCTAAGCAAGTGATCCCATTCCATGCTGGGGGCAATCTTGAACTTTCCTTGGAGAGTGGAAAGTGTGCTGTTCTAACACCTTTTTGTTTATTTTCAAAGTGTTACTCAAACAAATGGAGATGTTTGCATGTTTTAAGAAAGATTAGAAGATAAAGGCTGGGGGGCTGGAATGAAGATGAACTGTGCAGTTTAAATACTTGGGTGCTGGGGAGCCAGACCATTGACCCGTAGGCTAGAATCCCACTCTGGCTTCTGGGTTGGGCAGAGAATTGAAAAGGGAGGGATTCTGGGCTTTCTGAGAAATGCGACAAAATCTCCATTGGGCTTGGGATGTGTGTTGATGTGCCTTATTATTAGATGAGGGAGGAATATCTTCTGGCAAGAGGCAGCTGCATGGCTGAGGCTGATGGCGTGGAAAGGAGGAGAGTGGTGGAGAGGACTCCCTTTCATTGCCCCAACAAGCATTGAGTGCCAGGGGCACAGGAAAATAAACCCAGGAAATCACCTCTGCCCTAAGGACCTGAGGCTCTCTGGGGAAGGTGACAGAGCAGATACCTGATAAAGCCAAGGAGATGGAGGAGGAAGGGATGGTGGAGTTGGCAAAGACCTTGGTGGCCATCAGGCCAAACTCTGGCTGCCCCGATCGCACACTGATCTGCCATCTCTCACTTTGCTCGGCTGGGCTGCCCACCCTTCCAGCTTTGCTAAAAAGGCCCTCTGGGGCTTTGTTTCATTTGCTGATTTTTTGGGGTGGTGGGGGAGGGCCGGATGTGATTTCTTGGCTGTAAAATACAACCTCTACCAACAAGGCAGAGGGGTCTTATGTGGCTACTTCCACTCATAAACCGTTCTCTGGAGGCCCTGACCATCATCACCATCAACACATTCAGCATCAGAAAATACTGATTAAGGACCTACTGTAAGCCAGACATGCTGCCAAGTACTGGGGAGTCAAAGAAAGGGACAATAGAGCCCCTGCCTTCAAGGAGCATGCCAATAACTAGTATAAACAAACACACAACATGCACAAGTGTGTATGTGTTCACATGTGCATGCATGGCACCTAAATGGCAAACTAGATAGAATATTGGACCTGTGGTTTAGAAGACTTGAGTTCAAATCCAACTGTAAACACTTGCCTAGCTGTGTAACTGGGCAATTCAGTTCACTTCTGTCTGCCTCAGTTTCTTCATCTGTTAAATGGAGATGATATGAACATCCACCTCTTGGGGATTTTTTGCAGATAAAATGAGATAATATTAGAAAATGCTTTGCAAGCCTTAAAATGTTATATAAACGCCAGGTAGTCTCTCTCTCTCTCTCTCTCTCTCTCTCTCTCTCTCTCTCTCTTTCCCTATCCCTGTTCCTCTCTCTCTCTCCCTCCCCCCCTCTTTTTTCTTTCTCTCTCTCCCTCTTGCCCCTTCCCCCTTCCTAAATGGCCAAGAGAGGCAGGATTTGAGCTGAGTCTCGGAGATGGCAGGAAGTGGAAATCAGATTCAGGAGGTGTCAGAAGTGAGATTTGAGCTTGGCCTCCTTGTGCTAATGTGGTGTTTCCAGCCACTGGGTGGTTGATAAAAATACTGACCAGCACAAGGCTGAGCCCAGGTCTTGGGAGCCTTTTCCTAGAGCCTCATTCATTGAGAGACGTCCTGTCTTAGACGACTCCTCCAGGGAGAAGTAAGTGGCTCTTCACTGAGTTCGGTGGCTTTCAGCTCCCTCGGCCAGGGTGCTTCTGCTGGCTGGCTGAGGGGGAAGAGTCCTTCCTCCGGGCAGAGTGGGGCAGTCTTGGGAGAGGAGCTGACCGAGCTCTCGTTGACTCTAGGCATACCTACTTGGAGAGAGCTGATGGAGTGAGAAGCCATCATGGAAGCCCAGTCCCACAATTCCACAGCCAGCGAGAAGAAGAAAGTGGAGTCTCCCATCGCCAAATGCCCCACTCGGGCAGATGTCAGCGAGAAGGCGGCAGCTTCCAGTACCACGTCCAATGGTGAGTGCCCGTGCCATTGCCATTTGTCATGTCCCCAGTGAAGCGCCCTTTGCACCTGGATCTCTGTTCCTTCTAGAGACAAAGGAAGCAGAGCAGGATGGGGCCGAGGGGAGGGTGAGCAGGGTTCAGCAATTCTTGTTTTGACACCAGATGCACCATTGTCCTTCCCAGCCTTCTAACTGGAGATAGACATGCGAGAGGTTATTTCTTATAGGAAGTTCCTGTTTTGGCATTTGGGAAATCATCCTGATTAGTCTGGCAGGAGTTCAAAATGGTCAGCATTGTGCCACTGGCCTGAATAATGAGTTTTTCCAGAAGACACAACAGTTGCCTTGTCACCCAGCTGGTGGAAGGGTTTCCCCCCAGTAAAGTGGGCCGCTGGAGAGGAAGCCTAGCAGTGCCTGCTTCGCTCCGAGCTCTCAGACTGGGCTGGCCTGAGGAGTTGTTTGGGAAGTCTTCGGGGAGGGTTTGGCTTACTTCGGGAATCTCTTCAATTGTCCCACAATTCTTAAGTGGGAGCTTTTCAAGTTTTAATGAAACTTTCAAAAAGGAGTTAGTGCCTCAGTGCCAGCACTGGCCACTGCGAATAAGTTCCCAAAGTCTTTTGGATACGCATTCTGGCAAACGTGCCATTGATCCATCTCGTGCTTCATTAAGCGATTTTGTCGGGAATGGGAATTTGGTGTTCTGGAATTTTAAGGGGACTACCCCATTCCCTCACCTCACATGCCTTATGACTAGGGTAAAGGAGTCAGATTGATGCCACATTATATTGGGAATCCGAGGGTAGAGGGTAGAGTGAAAAAGGACCTCAAGGCCATCTAGTCTGACATTCCCATTTTATAGACGAGGAAACGGAGGCCCAAAAAGGTTAATTGGCTTACTCAAGGTCATGAAAGTGTCAGAGTTAAGATTTGAACTCAGGTCCTCTGCCTCCAGAGTAAGTGCTCTCTCCACTGTATTCATATCATCCACTTTGCAAAACTGATATTTTTAGAACTGGGGATGTCTGTGGTAATAGGTTTTCTATTTCCATCAGAAAAGGAACAGTCCCCTCCTGCCCTCTGTCTCTGTCTTTAGTTCTCTTCTTCCCTATGGCTCTCTCCTGTCTCTCTCTCTGTCTTTTCCTGTCTCCCTTCCTTTCTCTCTCTTTTTCCTTCTTGTCTCTCTTTTTTGTCTCTTTCTCACCTTCCTCTCTTCTCCATCTCTATTGCTCTCTCTGACTTTGTTTCTCTCTCTGTCCCTCTCTTTCTTTCTCTCCTTCCCCTCTCTCTTCCAGTGCACTTATGCTTTATTTACTGCTAATGAGAACTCATGGGGAGTAGGGGATAGAGAGTTAGCTTTGGAGGAAGGAAGATGGGTTCAAGTTTGGCTTCTGATCCATGAGGCCTTTGTGATGCTGGACAAGTCACTTTACTTGTCAGTGCCCAAATAGCTGTGCTAACCCATGAGCTGCAGAGCAGAGTGGCATTACTCTGGATGACCAAAAGCCTGTCCTTCCCTGGAGTTTCTGATCCTGATGAAATCCCAAGAGGAGACCAAAACAAAGTGCTTCGATTTTCCTAGGTCTGTTGATGGCTCTTTCATTGAAGCTTGGTGGGTAAGTTAGAAGCTTTTTGAGAAAAGGGCATGTCCAGCAGTGTCGTAGGGGAAGTCTAGAGGAGGCTGAAGAAGCTCACGTTGACTTTGGGATGGAGCATCAGAAACTGTTTCTCATGAGGTCCGACCACCTTCCCTGCCATGGGTCGGCTTGTGCCCCTCCAGTTTCTCATCTCCATGTGGTTTTCCAGTTGGATGAGTGCACGAGGTGGATTTGATTGCTGTGGCATGGGGGGAGGCGGGCATCGCTGGCCCCTTAGACTCATTGGATGAGAATTCAGATCCTGAGGTGATACTTGGAAAATTCTTTACTTTTATGCCGTTTAGAACGATGTAAAAATAGATGCTTTACTTCTCCGGAGAGAGAACGAGATAGAGAGGGTGGAAGGAGGAAGAATTGGGGCAGCGAGAGACGGACAGAACTAGTCAGAGAGAAAAAAGAAGAGCAGCAAAATGGGACAGTGAATAGACTCAAGAAGGCGAGGGTTTGACTTCTGTCTCTAGCGATTCTTAGCTTTGTGATTCTCGGCCAATGGCCTACCCTCTCTAAGCTCCAGGCTTCTCTCAAGACATGAAGAGGTGGTTATCTCAAGGTAGGCAGCTATTGAGCTCTGTTCTGTTTTTTGTCTTCAAAATAACATGAGAAATGGAATTTATTTGGTGCTTTATTGTCTTTTTCCGCCCCCGCCCCAAAAAGAAAAGCCTCAAGAGTGTGTTTAATAAAAAGGAAGGAAAGAAGCCACCCTTCTTCTCCAGCTCTCCAGAAGGGAGATGGATCATCCCCCTCCGGAGGTGGTGAGCGGCTTCCTTAGAGAGACTCAGGCAGAGACCGAGGGACCGTTTGTTGAGACAGTTGTAGTGCGGAATCTTTCTTAGGTCAAGTCTGGAGGAGGATCATGACTTCATAGATTTAGAGATGAAAGGGGTGTTCAGGGCCATCGAGAGCCCATCTCTCTCCATTTCACCCATTGAAGAAACTATAGCAGCACCCAGAAGTTTAATTATTTGCCCAAATGGCTAAGTCAGGATTCACACCCCCATCCTCTACAACCCCAATCCGGCCCTCTTCAGAGGGATCCCCTGAGGCCTAGGGTAAGGGGTGCGACGTCGTCTTCTTTTTTTAATGGCTTTACTTTTCCTCTCCCCAAACTACATACCAAGAGGTAACTTTGCTCTTGTCTCCTGGTCTAAGAATGCTTTCATGTTCTAGGCCCCAGCTGAGTCCCTTTGGGCCTTTGCTGAGGATTCAGAACTGTGCTATTTGGAGCCGGGCATCCCCGTGCTTTGTCTCCCAGCCGCCCCAAAGCAAAGCATCCTTGGATCCCCCTCGTTGGAGATCACAAAGTGGATGCTTGATGACTGCTTCTTGGGTCTCCCGTGGTGGACTTTTCTTTCATAGGTACGTTGGACAGTGTCGGCTGCTCTCAAACTTTTTGTCTTAAGAAACCTTGAAAATTATTCCGGATCCCCAAGAGGATTTGATTACATGATCTACAACCCTCGATAGGTGCCAATTAGAAATCAAAATGTCTTAGTGTGATGATGAAAATGGTTTTGATGTTGTGGATCTTGTGGATACCTGAAATGGTCTCAGAGCAGCTGGATGGCTCAGTGCTAGTCCTGGAGTCAGGATGACGAGTTCAAATCCAGCCTTAGACACTAGCCGTGTGACCTGGGCAAGTCATTTAACATCTGTTTGCCTTAATCCTTTGGGGAAGGAAATGACCAACAATTCAGTTCAATTCAAGAAAACCTCATGAACTGTGGAGACAATGGGGGGGGGGGGGGAGGCTCAGCCATTGACTGAATAATGACAAAAGGGGTCTCAGGGACTTCAAGGATTCCCCAGATCCCACTTTGAGAATCACTGGACTAGGTGGTGACGGACATCCCTTCTGCTTCTCTGATTTGGCCCCTTGATTCTTCCAGAGGCAGAATTAGATGTAAAGATTCTTTTTGTTTTTGTTTTAAGTGAGGTGAGACTGTACAATGAGCGATCGTTGGTTTGTTGATGAAATGAAATGACATTTGTTTGACCCCCTTCTCCTATTGGTCAGCTTCTGCCAGGACAGGCAGTGACAGCCGCCACCTCCTAAAGCTCCCCCCCCCCTTCTTTCTTTTGGGGAGACTTGGTTAGTGCGGAGTTGTTCAGGCAGCGCTTGATTGAGTGACAGCCATCTAGGAAGGGCTCCAAGAAGCCTGCGCGCGCCTCCTTCGGAATGGGGCTGTAGATCCTCTGCAAGCACAAATGGAATTCGTTTTTTCAAGGAGCAAGAAAAATGCCCTCCAGTAAATGAACGTGAAATGGGAGTTTTCGGCAGAGCTTGTAATCCTGGGAAGGAAGAAAGAGGAAAATGGGTTTGATTCATTTTCTTTGTTGCTTTTCTTCGGTGACAGACGAGAGCGTCCCTGTCCCCCTGGGCTCCTGGTGAATGGGGGCGTGGATCACTTAGGAAGGCGGTGCTCCCATTGTTGAAACTCCCATCCCCGTTGTCCCAGAGTGGCGAGGCAAGGGCTGTGGGTGGCCTCCCTCCGGAATCCTCCAGGTCAAAGCTAGATGCCTTCTGGCTATCGTCAGGGTTCCTGACCACGTCCACGCCTGCCTGGATTCAGTCCAGTTGGAGCATTGATGTGGCCAACAAGCACTTATTGACCACTGCTGTGTGTGCGCGGCACCCTCCTACGCGCTGGCCTTGGAGAAGAAGCCGAAGCAGTGCCTGCCCTCAGGGTGCTTTTCTCGGCTCTTCCGCCTTCCCAAGGAGGGGCCAAACACAGTTCCGGCCCCCGGAGGCCACAGACACACAGGAAGGCTGCTGTTCCCTTTCCAGGGAGCTCCTGTTGGGGGGGAGGAGCAGCACCTACACTCCCAAATGGGCTCAGAAAAGGGGGCCACCGCGGGCGGAATCAGAAAGCGTCAGGTGGCGGCGGTTCGTGCTTGCTGGGAGGCACACAGGGACGGAGGGGTTGGCAGAGCCTGAGGTGGGGAGGACGGACGCTTCAGTCAGGGCAGCCAGTGCAGAGGACAGGAGAGCCCGAGATGGACGGGGGCGGATGGTGAGCGGCAAGAAATCCAGTCTGGCCAGAAGGTCCCCTAGATGAGGGGAGAAACGGGCATCGTGAAGGGATAAAGCCGGCTTGTGAAGGATTTTAAAGACCAAACAGAGCTGGCGTTTGGCTCTCATTTAGGAGAGGCTGGAGGGAGCCTGGGAGGCGATCCCGACATTGGGACTCTGAAGCGGTGCTCCCAAACGAGCCCATTCCCTGGGGAACGCCTGGAAGAGGGCACGTCCCATGGAAGCTTGCAGCAGGCTCTGAGGGGCCTGGATGTACAGGGCAGGGCTCTGGGGCAACGCCGGCTGTTCCAAGATGGCAGGCAGTTGTAGGCGAGGGCAACGATGAGATTTATTTACTTGTTTGGTAAAACACACATGTTTTGTGATAGTGGCTCTGTTGAGGATCCAGAAAAGAGAAAAAGCTATTGAGCCCCACCAGATAGCACAGGTCAGGGCCCTGCTGGCGTTGCCCTCATAAGGCCCCATCCGGAGAGTTCCATTAGAAACCCCGGAAAACACAGAACTTGGACCGAAGGCGGACGTGTCACTAAGCTGTAACAAAGTGATCCGTGGCCTCCGAAGCTTTCTGCTTAGAACCTGGGCTCCCCTGTCCTAGCCATGTGATCCGGGGTCACTGTGCTCCCCTCTCCCGAGAGCTGTGGCCCAGATGGCTTTGCCGTCCCGCTCAGCGCTGTGCTCTTTCAGACGAGTTGGGCTGAATCTAGTGTTTTACAGATGAAGACAAGAGGTCCAGAGGGGAGGTGACTTACCTCCGGTTGCATACCTGTTTGTGGAATAGCCCAGAATCGCACCAATTCCGCCTCATTCCATTCCAAAAGGATTTTAAAAAAACATTCACTCCAAACTTCTCTGGGTGTTTGTTCTCTTCCCATTCGAATGGAAGCTTCTGGAAAGTAGGCAACAACTGGCTTCTGGATTTCTCCCTCGAGCTCTCAGCCCAGGGCTTTGCTCATGGGAAATGCTTAATGAATAGCCTTTCATTCCTTCCTTCCTTCCTTCATTTGTTCATCATCTGAACAGTTTTCCCTTGATTTTTTTTGATGTATAATCCAATAACTGTTCAAATCTCACTTCTTCCTTGTGTGACTTGGAGGCAGTCAGTGAAGTTCTCTGGCGATCTGTTGAAACATCTGTAAAATGAGGGTCTTGGACTAGATGACCTCCTCCATCCCTCCCCGTCCAAAGCCAGGCCTCCAGGAACCCTCCCCATTCTCTTCCCCCCCCCCCCCCATTGCCAAGGCATTGTTTTAAACATGTAAGCTACTGCAATCCCACTTTTTAAATCATGTACCTGGCAGATTGAGGCCTTGCTCTGGGGCTCCACAGAAGTAGGTTCTGCTCCCTCCTGCGGTACCATGAATCGCTGGGGTTTCATTTTCTCAGCTGTAAAATGAGGGATTTGATCTCGTGGCCTTCCAGCTTGAAATCTCGGACTGGGCCCATCACAACTTCAAAGACCCACGTGGAAACCATGCCTGCTCTGCTTTGTTCTGGGATCTTTAAGAACTTGTTCTGTAAGTTTAAACAAGCCAATTAAGGACTGGGTTAATCAAAAGGCTTTCCCCCAATCAGAGGCTGATGCCACTGGATGCATTTGCCAGGTGCCACTTGTTGGGAGGCCTGTCTTGGCACCTGTCCCCCCTCCCCAGTCACGATGGCTCTCTCCCTCTTGAAATGATTTTGTCTCTATTTTCTATTTACTTAACTGGGACTACGTGGGATCCCATTTCTCCTCGACAATGGAGGTTCTTTCCTTGGGTCTTTGCCTCCTACCGAATGAGCACGTAACATGTGTGATGCCGTGTGTCTGTGTTAGTCTGACTAGTTTACATTTGGGTTGGGGGTACCAGAACGATTTTCTTGTCTTGAGATTACTGGGAGTCGTTTGAGAAATCTGTGGACCAGTTTTAGGTGGCTCAATTCTTTGTCGTTGCAAGTTTTCCTTTGCCTGGAGAGCGAGCCTTGGTGACCCGTGACCTCAGTGAGTCTTTGTAGTCGCCCATTGTTTCCGAATCTTCCCAAATCCATCCCATCTCTCCACTCTGCCACCCCATATTCTTGGGAATGGATTCAAGGAGGACTGCCCTGGCATCCGACTTAGATTCCTTCAGTCCTCAGCTTCTGGCTGCCCGTCCAGGTCGTCAGTCAATCAAAAGGCTGTTTTCTCCCCGTTTTGGATGGCCTGGCCAGCTACCACAGGGGCCCGAGTGTCCGCCGGGCTGGTGCTTATTTTCAATTTGGTTTTTTGTGTCGTTTTTGACCTGTGAGCTTTTCCCAGTGTAATCTGATATTTCTTATTAACCCGTTACTCTGCTGTTAGGGGAAGAAAAAGCCCTAATTATAAACGTATGTTGACTGTAGACTTGAAGCCCTTTAGCAGGATCAGCTTGTTATTGAGACCATACCTTAAAGTGATAGAAAGCAGAAATTAGAATCCTAATGGTGATGCAATGTGAAACCGAGGTTGATGGATTAATAAAAGGAGAGGAAGTTCAGTTGTCTGCGCTTTGATTCTTTCCCAAAAAGGGCGAGGTTCACCTCGGCTCTTTAAAAATGACTCTTTGAGGTTTACAAGAGAAAAGTATTTAGTGGTCTGCAGCTTCATAGGAGACACATTTCCTGTTCTAACTTTTGCTCAGTGCCTGGCCTTGCCCTAGCTTTCAAGCTATCTATAAAATAGGTGTTAATCACTAGACTCATTCTTCGCCTCACTGTGAGGAGGAAAATCCTTCAAGGTTCTGCTGAGAGGTCAGAGTTCAGAGGTCGTTAGCCATCAGGAAACACCACCGACTATTAGCCATGCCTCTACTGAATTCCTGCCCCTAGAAAGAATTTGGTGTGGGAGCATGCTCACTCTCGCTCACTGAACTTCCTAAGTTTTTTTTTTTTTCTTTAAGCTTATCTATTTCTTTCCCTCTTGGCCACAATCCCATTTCCTGGTTCAAAGGAGATAGGCAGAAAAGGTTTTCTGAGATGAAATAGGTCTTTCAAAAAACCATTTTGATGAGTTAAGTATAAATGAATCAGAAACATACGGAGTGCATTTACTTTAAAATACACATGGGCTTAGAAATTAAGGGGGAAAGGGCTTGGCGAAAGACATTTTGAATTTTGCTGAACTCAAAGTGTTTTGAAAAATAGTTCAAGATGTTTGACGAATGGTAAACGAGGCCAGGTTTGCCCATCTCTCGAAAGGATGGCCCGTAGTCACTAAGATAATGGGGGGGGGCAGTAAGGATGGCTTCTTTATCTTCCTTCTAAATGAGCTTTCAGTGGCCTGAAGAAAGGAGAAGAATCTTGGAAGGACTCATTGGCTGAGCATCAGGAATCCTTGTTGAAAAGGAGCTATTTACAATTCTAAGTGCAAAGGCTTGTGATCATGTCTTCAATTTTGAGAGTCTGTTTTCGGGACCTCTTATTCTTGGGCAGTGATGAGCCGAGCATCAGATCCAGCCTGCCGTGTGCTTAGTAGCATGAGTTGTGAGGTGGTTGGAGGGACCGTGGCATCATTGCTAGGCCAGAGAAATGGGCATGCAATGACATTTCCTATCATGATAATAGCCAATGCTTATATCATAGCTTATGCTTTTCCAAATTGTTTGACGTTTATGGGTCAAAGTAAATGGCTCTGGGATTGGCCAGGCAGAATGCTTTTTGAGCTTTTGGACACTGTGGCTCAAAGCAAGTGCTGCTGAATTCTCGGTCACCAGCAATTCCCTCCTAACGCCTTTGGAGATGATTTGAGCTAAAATCCATAAATACGGGGCTTGGGGTTGGGGGCAGTGATGAAGGTCTTGGGAAGAGCCCATTTACCTGGAAAGGCAAAAGTTTGTCTCCTGTATTTGGCTATTGAATGAATTCTTTTGCACTGTCCTAGAATATTGTAGGCACTCAGGGATGCATCATTGATAGTGGGCATGTCTTCTCTGATCCCAATGTATTCTTGAAAGACTTCCTTCCTCCCTCCCTCCCTTATTTCCTTCCTCCCTTCCTCCCTTCCTCCTTCCCTTCCTCCCTTCCTTCCTTCCTTCCTTCCTTCCTTCCTTCCTTCCTTCCTTCCTTCCTTCCTTCCTTCCTTCCTTCCTTCCTTCCTTCCTTCCTCCCTCCCTTCCTCATTTCCTTCCTTCCTCCCTCCCTCCCTTCCTTCCTCCCTCCCTCCCTTATTTCCTTTCTTCCTCCCTCCCTCCCTTATTTCCTCCCTCCCTCCCTTATTTCCTTCCTCCCTTCCTCCCTCCCTCCCTCCCTCCCTTATTTCCTTCCTCCCTCCCTCCCTTCCTTCCTTCCTTCCTTCCTTCCTTCCTTCCTTCCTTCCTTCCTTCCTACCTAACTCCCTCCCTCCCTCCCTCCCTTATTTCCTTCCTCCCTCCCTTATTTCCTTCCTCCCTCCCTCCCTCCCTCCCTCCCTCCCTCCCTTCCTTCCTTCCTTCCTCCTTCTCTCTCAGAGGCCACTTAGTCAAAAACCTTTGTTTGAAAGACAACAAGCCTGAGGTCCACATGCCTTCAGTTACATGTCAAATGTCCCAAGCTTGTAACTGGAAGAGCTGGGATTTGCCCCGAACTCCTCTGCTCTAGATCCAACACCCTTTCTTTCTGCCATATCAAGTTGCTGCCCACAATCCAAAAAGAGAATGGTTTTCTGTGGAAAGAGAATGTCTCAGCAATGTCCCAGAGGCATTTTTTCCTTTTCACCAAGTGGTCCCAGTATTAGTATATGATCTAAAGGATGTTATTGGCAGGATCAAAATAAAATCAATTTCCTCCACTTCAAGAGGTGTTTATTGATTGTCTGCTCTGCCCAAGCTTCTGTATTCCCCACCAGGCATATATAAAGGAGCAGCAAAAAAAGAGTCCTTGTCCACGAGGAGCCTTTATTCTTTTATGACTGGATGGAGGTGTGACAGATAAGTGAATAGAAGATACTTTGAAGAGACAAGTATGTGCAAAATGTTCATATCTTGATTCATAATGGCAAAATCCTTGAAATAATCCATATGTCCAACTTTCAGGGAATAGCAATGGCAGTGTGGTCTAATGGCTAGGGAGCTGCACCTGGAGTGAGGAGAAAGTGAATTCAAAGCTTACTGTCTCTGTTGCAAAGAGCAAGTGAAATGGCTGGTTTCTTTGAGCTTCAACTCCTGCCTGTTAAATAGGCTTCATAATGCCCGGAATACTTGGTTCATAGTGGTTCTGGGCTCAATGGAGGACATTATGTTCAGACCCGTAAAGACGAGAATGAACCAGGGCATATAAATACAGAATATTAATTAAGTAATACTAAATGGTAGCTCAATGAGAAGACTCAGAAGAAGTGATTTCAAGAGACTCAAGAAAACAGACACTGAAGAGCACCATATCGAACCACAGACGATACTAAAATATCACGAAGCACAACAACCAAATCAGACCAAGTACTTACATTTCGGCAGCCTTTAGATGAGGATGTGGGCACCGGCGAGCACTGACCTTTTCTAATCTCTTTGGGGGGGTACATAGACCTGAGATTTTATTATGGGGAATTCCCAATGTGAACACTCCTTCAAGAGCGTCCGGTTGGCAATTGCTCTATAATTATTTCTTAGAGAGTGGCTTGGGGGCACAATGGGTTAAATGATTTACCCATGGCCATGCACACTACCATACTCAGGGAAGAGAACGTCATGGCTTTGTAGTATAAGCTTTTTTCTATGATCCTTTAAATTTATTTACTTGA
Organism: Monodelphis domestica; assembly: GCF_027887165.1. NCBI lineage: Eukaryota > Metazoa > Chordata > Mammalia > Didelphimorphia > Didelphidae > Monodelphis > Monodelphis domestica. The sequence goes on from NC_077233.1 coordinate 4,639,165, forward strand.
ACCTTTTTTTTCACAAAAGTAATCCCCAAAGAATATTGATGTGGCAATATTATGAATGGCTTGTCAGAACAGTGTCTTCAGGAATGGAAGGCTTCTTCATGGTGGGAGGGAAAGATCTCAGTAACAAAGAATTTTGCAGCAACTTGGCATCTCCCAAACTAAGTTGTGCCTCGGGAATTCCTTGGAGCATGGGCTTCCCCTCAGTGGGACTTGTGCAAGAAACACGGCACTGCTGTCCATGCTGGTTCCTGAGCATGATCTAAGGGAAACATGGCGGCCACAACATGGAGTTTCCAACTCCTGGAAAGCTCCCAAAGTCACTGAACTCCACACGCAGAATAGTAAGTTCCACGAGAGCATAGCTCATGCATGCCTGAAAAGAGTTTCAACCCTTCCCGTGCCCAGCCCATTTCCCAGCACCTAGCCCATGTTTACTGAATGAATGGATAATATCTGAAGGGTGTGTTGGCCCGTGTTAAAACAGGGCTACCAGGGGAGCACTTGGGTGCGATTCTTTGTTTGCTTTGTGTTCTTTACAAGTTGTTGTAGGGGTGTGTGTATGTGTGTGTGCACGCATGTGTGTTTATGTGTGCGTGTGTGTGTGTGTGTGTGTGTGTACACATTTAGTTCTTTCAGTTCGAGCAGAAACTGGACATTGTGTTATGGCTGGGACAAGATCTTTTCTCTTCCAGCATTTGGCCCATCTTTGTAGATGGCCCACAGCCTCTTGACAAACATCTCCCAGGAGGTAGGGCGCCCTGCTAACTTCTGTCGATTTGGGGGTTTCTTTCCCATTTGGAGTTTCCACCTCAGGGACTCATCTCGGGCTCCCAGTAGTTAAAATAGAAAAAAGAAAATTTAGATGGAAATTTTGCCTCCAGCACGAGGAAGCCGTCATCGTCGCTGCTTTGCTTCTTTTTTGTGTTGTTAAAATAAAAATGGCAGAATGGAGCTCTTTCAGGGCGAGGAGAAAAAAGGGGCTCTTCAAATTTCCCTTGAAAAAATGCCTTCCTCCCCTCCCCCTCCCTTTTGCTTTTGCGCCGCAGGAGTGCATATCAAACAGAAGAGATTTCTATGAAAAGTTCTTCCTGGGCTGAGCTGACTTCCTTGAACGGCGGCGGCCCCTTCCCTTTCTCTGTCTCTCTCTTCCCTTTCTTGGCCTCTTCCTTCTCTCCGCTGCTCTTTTTCGTGTATTTTTCCCCTTCAGTTGTAGAAAGTTGAGTTCCATCCCAATTATGAAATCTTCGGAGACCATTCCCACATGGTTCTGTAAATGGGAGCTTCAGCCCGAGTTCTTTCATCTCCTTTCCTGCTTTCCTGGCTGACAGTTGAAAAGGTCCGACTGTGCCACACAAAGGTTTGATTGCTTTCTCTGGGGGAGACTTTTCCCTGCCTCATCATTCGCGAGGCAGGTGGACCAGAAAGTCTCTTGATTCTTTTGTTGCGTCTCAAAGTCCAAGGTCTTTGACTGAATAAATCCGCCGTCATGGGATAATTTGCTAAAAGGGGCCTGAAAGATGTGAGAAAAGAAGCCTTACGACTTGGGTGCTGAATTAATGAAATAACTGGGCCTTCCCCTCACTGGGCAATTGGAAAATCACCAGGAATGCAGTGGGTGGAGACGGGCGGCCTCTCTTTCCCCTCCCCGACTTCTCCTTGTGCTCTTTGGAGGGGCTCCGGGGCCGGGCTGGGGTCCCCGGCCGGTGCGGGGCCTCCTTCGTCAGGAGCTGATTGCGAGGGGACGGTGAGAATCCCATATGACAGAAGTAAGGTTGAGTTAACACAGGACGAAAAGTAATTTACAGATAGGCTGTCCCCAGCCATCTTTGTAGCCCCTGATAAGGTTTCATTCCAGAATGGATAGGCGACATTTCCACTTACGGCCCATTCTGCGACACCTGTGATAACAGCTTCTGGGTCCTAATTGAAATTGGTTTCAAAATGGATTTTCGCTTTTCTCTGTCTGTGGAAAATATTGAATGGAGTCCGAGCTGCCAGCGAGAAGCCGGACCCTGGGAAATGGAGCCGGGCGCCCGCGCCATCCTTCATAAGAGAGCCCGTGATATGACAGTGTCGTTATCTGTCTTATTAATGAAATCATTGATCACCTGATGAGGGAGATAATACACGGCTCCTCGGCTCTCCGGAGCCTCCGCTGGATTCCTTAAACCCGACGGGGAGGGCAGGGGGGAAGCCAAACAATGGAGGGAGAGGGAGGCTGGGCTGCCCTTAGAACTTTGGCTGGGACAAGGGGGCAGCTCGTGTGCGGGGATCCGGCCGGGCCTCACAGAGCAGAGGCCGAGGGGGGCTCCAGGGGGTCGAGACGAGAACCTGGAAATCCAGGTCTTTGGGGCAAGAAATCGTGTGTGTGTGTGTGTGTGTGTGTGTGTGTGTGTGTGTGTATGTGTGTGTGCATGTGTGTATGTGTGTATTGTGTGTATGTGTGTGTGAGTGTGTGTATGTGTATTGTGTGTATGTGTGTGTGTATGTGTGTGTATGTGTATGTGTATGTGTGTATTGTGTGTATGTGTGTGTGTGTGTGAGTGTGTGTGTGTGTGTATGTGTGTGTGAGAGGGGCGCCGAGCCAGCTTGAGGAGCGGGGCGAGGAGGGCAGGACTTTAGGGAGCTGCCAGCGAGACCCTGTGGGGACAGGAGAAAAGAGGGGGGCCTCTCTAGGAGGGGAGCAGGCGAGGCCGGGAGGGTGCTCCTGGGTCAGAGAGAGGGCGGCCACTGAGCGGCAGAGGGGGACGTTCTAGCCCGGGTGCAGCCTAAAAGGCCTTTTGAATTCCAGCCTGGGAGGAAGGCGGCCCGATGGGCCACCAGAGCTCTGCTGGGCTGCTTCTCTCAAAGGCTGGGCAGCTCTTTCCAGGGAGGGATGAGGATGGCGGCGTTGAGGCGTTTGTCCTCTTCCTGCTGGTGGCCATCCATTGACCAGCTCCCAAAGCGGGAGAGAGAGGCAGGGACTGAGGACTCCCCCGAGGTCACCGGCCTCTGCAGCGTGGGGTGCCTCTGACTTTGTCTCATCGGCGCCCACTCAGGCCACCCTCCATCTGGGGTCCTCGTGGCCTTGTCTTTCTCCCTCCAACTGTCCTGTTCAGGCTTCTCCTGCTCGTCCCCAATGCCCCATCCTTAGTGTTATTGTAAGTGACTCGTCTTCCCTCTAAAGGGGGGAAACGATATTGTGAGGTGTGTGTGCATGTGTGCACGTGTGTATTGTGTGTGTGCATGAGTGTGTGTGTGTGTGCATGAGTGTGCATGTGTGTATTGTGTGTGTGTGTGTGCGTGAATGTGTGTGCGTGTGGCAGGAAAAGGACTTGCTGCCGCCACATCCCTGGATCCGGTGGCAGAGTTCCCGAGTGGGACCACGGGCTTCTCCACTTACCCAGGCGGCCTCTCCGTGCCTCAGTTTCTCCATCTAGAAGACAAAGGCTCTGGGCTGGAGGTCTCGGAGGCCCCCTTCGCTGACAGCCTCTGGCGCGTGTGCCGGGGGCTCGGCCTCGCTTCGGCTTCGTGTTTTAGCGGGAGCGGCCGGTGCTGGCACGAGGCGGCCATGGAGCCCGCGGGGGGGTTTCCCAGCTCTTGGGGAAGGCGTGGGATGGCTGGGCCGCCGGCCGGGGTCGCGTCTGCCCCATCTGGGTTGGGAAGCCAAAGCAGACGCCGCGCCTTTGCCTCCCGTGCGGAGACATGGAGGGAGCCGTGCTGGGAAGGGCCGGGATGGCCGGGGCTGCCATGGCGCAGGGCAGGGTGCAGACACGGGGGCGCCCCCGGCTGAGGCTCTGCCAGAGGAGGAGGAGGAGCGGCAGGGACGGCCGGGGCTGAGAGAAGGCGACGTCCTGGGAGGTAGCTCTTGAGCAGGTCCTCTGGCGGAGGATGCGCTCTCCCTCCCGCATGCCTCCACGGCATCTCCAAGAAGCCTGGGAGTCCCATCTCGTCCTCTCTTCCCAGGGACCAGCGGGTGACCGCCGGCGTTTCTACGGGCATTGCAGGCTCTCCCAATGGCGTGCTTAGGGCGGAGGACCCAGCCGAGGGAGTTAGAGAAGTGGGCGCTTGGAGCTGCTCCTTGTCTGTCCTTGTCTGTTGACAGTGGGATTAGGGAAGAGCGCAGGAACACGCCTGTGGAAGCTCGGAGGGGCCTTGACTCCTTCCTGGCCGGCTCCCAAGTGCCCCGCACCTCGAGGGATCTCCCTGGCATCTGGGCTGGGTGCCTGCCAGCCCCACCCCGACTTAGCCCCACACGGGATCTTCTTTTTGTCCTGGAGGATGGAGCCACCCCACTTGTAATAGTTCCTTGTTATCCAAGGAATAAGGTCGAACCCGGAGCCTGGCCTTTGCCAGCCTGCCCTCTCTCCTCTCGCCCTCTTTCCCTCCCTCCGTGGCCGGCCTGCCTGCCCCACCTGGAGCGGGCCCTGGCTTCTCCCTTGCTGTCTCTCTGCCTTGGCTCATGCTGTCTGTTCTGCACCCCACCCCATTCTGGAGCTTCCCTGGGGAACCCCCGGATTTTCTTGAGCCTGACCTGGAAGTCCACACGGCTCTGCGGTTTGCCAAACTCTGAAGAGTCATTAGCTCCTCCGTGTGTGCTGTGAGGTCGCTCCTTGTGGCTCCCATGGATGGATGAGGTGTCCCAGGCCAGGACGTTCACCATTCCCAAGCAGACCATTGGGATCCTGGGTCCACTCTGCCATCCCTCCTCCCAAGGCTTAGCGCCTCCCATGCCCCCTTCCCTAGTGATGCCAGGTGGAAGGCGTAGGCTCGACTGCAGCTGCCTCTGCCTTCTTGCCCCTTTGGGCATGCATCTCTATGGGGTCCACTGAACGTTTGGAAGCCATGGTTTGAGGGCGTCCGTTTTTGCCTCTCTTATGCTGCAAGCCCAGCCCCCAACGAGCACATAGTAGGTAGACAGTGATGGGTGACTAACCACAGGGGCCACCATTTGCATGAATAGAAGAGAATATTCATCATGCAGAGGGTAGCCTCTTGGGGGCTCAGTGAGGTCTGGATGGGTGGCCATCCGTCATTCAATCAATGAACATTAGGCTTTGGGGCGAGAAAGAAAGGCGAGACAGTGCCTGCCCTCCGGGAGCTGTCGTTGGAGACCCCCAGTGATGAGGAGTCCCTTCGGTTTTGGTTCCCTCTAGTTGTCAGCGATTTTTCTTGACATCAAGCTCACCTTCTGCAGCTTCCATCCATTATTCTGAATTTGTCTTTTGGAGTCAAAAGGTAAAATGGGAAAAAACGAGTTTTCATGAATTAAAGGCTCACCTTGAGCTGACAATGGGAAGAGGAAGCCTGAGCCTTCTCCCAGCCCCTCTTTGGGGCATTAGAGCTAAGTGATGCGGCTTATGATTATGGGGCACTAACTGAGGCAATGGAGCACATGCTTAGGCTACAAGCTCTCTTTTGTCTGGGAAGCTAACCGGGGAGATGCCACTGAGGAAGAAGGAAGTGGTCCTGGAAGGAGCCTGAGGGAGAACAGCTGGATGGTCCCCAGGCTCCTGGGACTATGGATGTCGGGTTCCCAAAGAAAGGAAGTCCCCACCCCTTCCCCTGTGGATCCTGTAGGAGGCGATGGAAGAAGAGTCCTAAAGGATGGGGATGTGTGGATGGAACGCAGTTGGCATCGATGGCAGGACCACCTTTTAAACATAGCCCTTACCTTCTATCTCAGAATCAGTCCTGACTCTACCGCAGAAGAGCAGTAAGGGCGAGGCAATGGGGTTAAGTGACTTGCCCAGGGTCACCCAGCTGGGAGGTGTCTGAGGCCAGATTGGAACCCAGAACCTCCCACCTCTAGGCCTGGCTTCCTCTCAGGTGAGCCCCTGTGCAGCCCGCCTACCCCAGCCTGGGACCACAAACTCACTGACGCATTGAAGAAGTATTCAACGTCCACCAGCTTGTATCTGAACTCATAAATACTTTGAAGCTGGGTCTAGAAGCTTTTAAATACGGTCCTGCCTGCTCCATTGTAGTAGGGCCAAGTGGAGAAAGCCGTCCCTGGCCTGGCCTTCAAGCAGGCTCCTTTTCCCCCTGGTCATCTGTGCTTCCTGGAGGCAGCCTCAGGATCTTCCTGTCACCTTGGCTCTTGGCTCAGCTGAGCCAAACCGAGACTGATAAGTGGGGACGAGTTTGAGGTTGGCAGAGGCCGGCCCTCCTGTGCACTTTAGGGACAAAGACCTCTAGTCTCCCGACACCGGGCCTTTGCTCTTTGCCAGTTGTACGAGCCTTCCTCAAGAGGGACAGGACAACCCTGGTCCTGGTCGGGCGGATTGATTGTCCCCTGAGGTTCAGAGTGGGATCAGAGAGTGCTGAGCCAGCAGAGATCCTGGTGGTGGTTTTCAGGGTCGGTGCCTCATGAGCGCACCAGGGAGTCCTCCGGGCCACCCTCTGGACCCTCCATGACCCTGCCTTCACTTCTCTAGACGGCAGCCAGTCAGTCCGGCTGGCTGTTCCCCTAGTTGTATCCTTCATTCTTCCACAGACATTCCTTTGTTCCTGCTGGGCCCCCTTCCTGGACCGCTCTCCTTCCTCACCTCATCCTTCCCCTTCAAGACCACCCCACACTCGGCATTGGCTCTCCTGCATTGACTTAAATGAGCTCTGCGCAGGGGCAGAATGAGGATGACCACAGGGCTGGGTCTGTAAAGAGCGTCAGTCTGGGAATCAGCTCTAAGTCGTGGGACTCTAGGGCAGTCACCTCCCCCATTCTCGTGAAGCTTTGATTCAATATGGCGGCCATGCTGAGCTTGCCCATTTGCCCCATAGAATAGCAAGGGGGAATGGGCTTTGGAAACTTGACACCGTGACTCAAATACAGAAACCAGGAGTGACTTGTGGGGGCTGTGAACCTTTGGACTGAGCTAGCCAAGAGGCCATTAGCAGGCTTGGCTAGAGATGCTCCACCTGACTCACCCTCGGGGTGAGGTCGAGTCACCGAGTCATCAGAAGGGACTTTGATGCTGTCCTTTGGTCATTTTCCTCTTGTTCTTGACATGGGCAAAAATCACAGTAGGAAGCGGAAGGCCTGAATTTGAATCCCATTTTTGCCACTGACTACCTCTATGATCCCAGATGAGCAAGTCATTGCATTCCTCTCTTTGGAACTCCATTTCCTATTATATAAAACGGAAAGAGTGGCAGGATAGGGACTGGGTTGGGTTAGATGTTCTCCGAAACCCCTTCTCATAGCTAGGAGGAACAGTAGAGAGAATACTCACCTGGAGTCAGGAAGACTCATCTTCATGAGTTCAAATCTGACCTCAGACACTTGTCAGCTCTGTGATCCTGGGCCAGTCACTTAATCCTGTTTGCCTCAATGACTCATCTCTAAAATAAGTTGGAGAAGGAAATGACAAATCACTCCAGTATCCTGGCCAAGAAAACCCCAACTGGCCAACTGAGTCACAAAGAGTTGGATGGGCCTGAAACATGCCTCAACAACAACAAGAACAGAGGCTGGACACTAAGTTTAACATTGGAAATAGCACAAAGAATGACACAAGCGCAATCCTTGTATTCAGGGGGCTCACAGCCTTTTGGCAGAGACAGCGTGAAGATGACTGGGAATCTGTAGGATGGCTACGCTGTAAACAGGAAGTAATCTTAGATGGGGAATGTCTAGTCGCTGGTGGGGTGGGCAGCGGAGCAGCAGAGCCGCCAGGAGGTGTCCTTTTATGCTCATTGATTTGTGCTTTTGTTATCATCTTTAAAGGGGAAAATCAGGACCCCACCTGAGCTCAGGTAGGAAGAAGCCTTAGAAAAGTGCCGCCATCTTGTCTCTTTTTGTGCCTGATTAATGAGCCCAGAGTCTGGCTCAGTTTCTGCCTGGGGCGTGTATGGGGCTGCATGCCATAGAAAACACACGGTTTTGCCCCCCGGAACAGGAGGAGGGAATCTGATTGCACACAAACCTCCTGGCCCACTGGGAATGGACATCTGAGCGGCTCATGGAGAGGGGCAATCAAGCCCTGCAGTACAGGAGTGAGAGCCGCCGGCGGATGGGGCAGAGACAGCCTAGCCCCTGCTGGCAGAACAAAACAGACCTGGTGCTCTTGAGATCCCCCTTTCAGTGAAAGCAGATTATGTGCGTGGGGTGAGCTAGCGCTTATTCCATCAAGGGACGTCCAAGCAGTGTGGGGCGCCTTCCAAGTGGGAAGCCAAAGAGCCCCGAATAGCCGCCCGTCCAAGACCGAGACCCTGAAATCAAGGCTCAAAGAGGCACTCCAGAGCCCTGAGCCCATCAGACAGAGCTGGCACAGCGAGCATCCACACTCCAGAGTCCAACGGAACCGTCCTCCCTTCGGGCCCTTTGTTCCTCACTTTTGGTGCTGCCGGTGAGTAGAGCAGCGCCTTTCCCATCTGGTGCATAGCACAGGCTGACTGGCAGAAGAAGCGAGCAGAATGCTGAAGCTCCTTTGCTAGGTTATTGGGTGAAACGAGAAGCTGCGCCCCTTCTGAGCTGCCAAAGGCAGGTGTGAGGGCCCAGGAGGTTGTGGGTCTGCTGTTGCTCAGGGGTGGCAGAGGGGAACCTAGGCTGAAGTTAGCAGAGGAGACGAGTTCAGCCTAGCTGCGTCCCTGCGCTCACCTGGCTCCTCCCTCGGAATCCCTTCGGTGTTCGGCTGCACCCCTTTCCCGTCGGGGCGCTTTGAAAGCTCTCTTCCTTTCCAGTCCATCTGTCCCTTTGCCCTTCAGCTCCACTCTCGGCCCCAGAGAATCAGTGAGCTTTAGAAATGGAAGGGGATGGAGAGGTCAGCTAGCTTTGTGGAAGGAAAATGTCAACAACATCAGAAGAATTCATTTAAGAAATGTAAAGGAGGGGGAAGCTGGGTACCTCAGTGGATGGAGAGCCAGGCCTAGAGAGGGGAGGTCCTGGGTTCCAATCTGGCCTCAGACACTTCCCAGCTGGGTGACCCTGGGCAAGTCACTTGACCCCCATAGCCTAGCCCTGACCACTCTTCTGCCTTGGAGCCAATACACAGTATTGACTCCAAGATGGAAGGTGAGGGTTTTAATAAAAAAAAGGTAAAGGAAGGAGCACTCGCAGTCCATACTCCATCTGAAACTGTATTATAAAGCAGTCATTACCCAAATTAGCTGGTCCTCACTAAGAAATAGAAAGATCAGTGGAACAGAACAGGCATTCATCAGACAGGAATAAGAGACTAGAGAGCCGTGGAGTCCACAAAAGCAAATATCCACGTTTGGGGCTAAGCATTCACTACTTGCTAAGATTATTGGGAAAACGGAGAGCAATTGGAGAGGTTAGGTGTAGAGCCGTATCTTCCACGCTTTAACCCACAGAAGAGCCAAATGGCCGCATGACGTACACATAGAGGAGGTCTAAGCAAATCTGATCCATCTGACGCTACGTTAGACGTGCCGGGAACAGGAATTTGTGACTAAAGAGAAGAGGAAGAACAGGGTGAGACAGACCGTGGATCCTTGTGATGACATGAATTTTTAAACGCCCAAATTCAAATAATGTAGCCTAGATTACAAGGAAAGCAAACCACTGGAGAAGAATTGCATGGCTAGTCTCTCGGAGAGCTCTCTCGTCTCAAATACAGAGCGAACTTTGCCAAACGTAGAGGAAGAAGAGCCACCCCCCACTGGATAAAGGGCAAAAGAGAGGAACAGACAGTTTGGGGATAAAGAGTCACATCAAAACATCCTCTAGATCATTGCTGATCCGAGAAATACAAATGAAAACAATGCGGATGGATCATCTCACACCTTTTAGATCGGCTAAAATGATGAAAAGGCAAAATGACAAATACTGGAGAGGATGTGGGGAAATGGGGACACTGATACGCTGTTGGGAAGCTGAATTTTATCTAACCGGTTTAGAGAGCGATGTGGAATGATGTCCGGAGAGTTAGAAAACTTCGACTCAGAAATCCACTGGTGGGTCTGTTTCCTTCCCCAGGTGATCGGGGGGAAAAGGAAAAGATCCCACCTGTTCTAAAATATCACAACAGCTCTCTCTGTGGTGACGAGGAGCTGGAAATTGAAGGGATGCCTAGCAACTGGGGAATGATTGAAAGAATGGTGGCACATGGTTATAATGGAACACTACTGTTCCATAAGGAATGATGAGCAAATGACTTAAAAAAGGAAAGACCTCTGTGAAATTATGAGAAGCGGAAGCGGAGCTCTATCCCGCTACAGATACAATGGTTTAAGAATGACTGGTGAATGTCCAAGTCCAGAGAAAGAGCTGGTAAATAAACCCATGAAAGACATAGTTTATATATCGACATACCCATGTATTGGGGGGGGGGGTTACCTTATCTAGTGCAGGGAGGGAAGAGAAGGAAAGTGATGCCTGGACATTTTAATGTAAAAAACAAGCAAATAAATTAGAAAAAAAAGGGAAAGGAAAATGGCAGAATTCAGAGACTAGAGATGACCAGTCTAGGTTCATACCATTCACAGCAAATAAAGATAGAACTAGAATCCTACTCATCTTCATGAGACCTTCACTGGCCTGCTCTCTATATAAAATGTCCTTATATGTACTCGTATCTGTCCCCTCATTGCTGGTGGGCTATAGCTACTCGAATTGATAACAAGCCTCACCTCTCTCTGCTACTGGCTCATTTTCTTAATTTTTTCTCTGGCGGGTTCTAAGGAAATCAAAGAGTGCGTCTATCGCGTCATCAATGCATGTTAATTCATTCGTTTCTTGAGCCCACACCCCATTTTATGAGCAAAGCAGAGAAGCCTCTTTTCCCGTCCACAGGCTTTTACCCTTCTCTCTTCCCCCTAAACTTCCCAGAATCACGTGCTCCAAGACAATCGCTATTGTTGCTTAAGCAATTTATGACAGAAGCAAATAGGAAAAGCGAGACATAAATATTTACACTGTATCTGCAGTGGGGAAAGTTCCCCGCCAGAGTCAGCTCTGCGCTCTTCTAAAGCAGGGAAGAGAGATATGGGATGGAATATACTCAGCCGTGCTGTCACTGACAGTGGCTTAACTGTGATTCCTTGAAACGTTCTAGCAGGTATTAAAGAGATGGTTTGTGAACACCTACGAGAAGGAGCAATGATCCCAGCATGACTCCATTAAGAACAGATTATTCCATATTAAAGTTAATGCCTTTTTTGACAGGGTTATTAGGTTGAAAAGTCGGGTGCTGTAGAAATTGTTTACCTACATTTCAGCGAGCATCTGACAGTCTCTCTGGAGAGAGAGATGGAGAGATGTGGGGTGTGTGTGAGTGTGTGTGTGTGTGTGTGTAGATAATAGCACAATTAAGATTTGTAACTGATTGAATGGCCAGATCCAAGGAATGACTGCCAATGGTTCTATGCTTCCTGGGAAAGTCATCGCCCATAGAGAGTCTCAGGGATCTTTCTTTGGTCTTGTGCTTTTAACATTTTCTATCAGCGATCTGGACAAAGTAAACAACAATATGCTTAACAAATTTGCAGATGACGCAGTAACTAATGGAAATAACTGCCGTACTGGATAAAACAATCAGAAGTTCAAAAAAAAGCTTTTGTTAGGTTGGGATGTTGAGCCAAATCTAGTAAGATGATATTTCATGGAGATAAATGTAAACTCACACTCAGGGCCAAAAACTAATCAGCTTCCTAATTATAGAAGGTACAAAAAAACAACGTCTGAAAAATATCTGAGGGTTTCTGTGGACTGAAATGAGGTAGCCAGCAAGTCTATCGCAATTTTAAGCTCTCGGTTCCCTTGAATATAAGCCGCTTTCTGCGTATTTGTTTCTCTCTATCTGCTCTCCCCCTCATTAGACTGTAAGCTCCTTGATGGCAGGGATGGTCTTTGCCTCTTTTTGTATATCAGCACTTCATGCGTTTGGCACTTAGTAATGTCTATTGATTGATCGGTTACATTAAGAGACGTATATTGTCCACAAATAAGGAGGTGGCGATTTCGTTGGAGTCTGCCACGTTTTGGAGAGCTATTGGCCAGGACTGGATGCCCTCTGTTAGGAAGGGTGGCCATAGCATCAAGAGTATTTGGATGCAGCCAGATAGAGTGAAGAACGGACTTGGGTTCATGCCAAAGAAAGATTAGACTCATTCTGTTGGCCCCAAAAGGAAGTGGCAAAGAAGCAGATTTCGATTTGAAGTCTGCAGAAGATTCCTATTCATCCCGGCAGTCGATTCCTGTAACAGGATGCCCAGGGTAGTAATAGGTCCTCTCTCATGGTCTTAAGGAAAAGGTTGCCAAATACATTTTTTGGAGGATGCTTTCTTAGACATTGCTTGGTCTAGACGGCCATCAGGGTGAGCGTCTTTCAGTTCTGAAATTCTGTGACTGCTACTTTTCCCCTTGGTGTGGGTCTGCCCTCCCTCCCTCTCTTTTCCCCAAACAAGCCTTGGGCAGGAACCGTTTGTCCATTCCACAATCTCAACGAGGAAATCTCCCAGCGACCCACAGATGGCCGATGCTCCAGTCCCACCTTTCTACGGAATCACTCTCTAAAAACGTTCAGTCGTGCCACATTCCTGGAAGAGAAAAGGCGGCTTCTGAAAATCCTTTTCTAGATGTTCTCATCGCCCAGAAAAAGAACAATCAGACAGATCTGAGTTTACCAACTGACTCCCCGAAAGACTCTTTTCTTAACACGGATTAAGCAAAATCAGCCCAATTCATTCCCAGACAGGCACTGGTGAGTTTTTACTGGCTTCCATAATTCTGTCACTTGGAAAGAAATTCCATCTTGGGAGAATGAAAACGTGCCGTTAGAGTGAGAGACGAGTCAGCCTGGACCTTCTGTCAGGGCAGAGCTGGGGACTCGGACGCTCCTCTCCTTGTCCCTCCTCGAACAAAGCATCTACTCTTTGCTGAGTGGCCCCCAGCGTCGCACTCCCTCTTTCTCCGCGTAGCTGATCCGTGTCTGGCCACAGGAAAGACCCTGTCAAACAGTGTGAAGAAACTTCCTCCCATCCTTTAAACTGCTGGGAGACTAGACCACACTGCTGAGGCAAGTTGCAGGCACCGTCCCTCTGAGAGAGGCATCTCTGGGGCTTTCAGGCCAGCCTGAATTAGATGGTTTTTGGAGGGTCTCTCAATTGTCCTCCTGCCCCGAAAGCACTGGGAATCAGGTAATCCCCCCCTTATCCCGGGGACTGGTCAGCTGCTTGCCCAGGGTTCTGCGTCCCCGTCTGAGGGCTCAGCAGCACAGAATTCAGAGGAGAGCCAAAAATATGATTAAAGGCCTTGGAGCCAATATCCTGGGATTAAGCTGAAAAGTGGCTTAAGCAATAGCAGCAGGGCTTTCGGGTATCCATAAGCAAGGGTTACCTGAGCACTCTGACAGCGAGAAGGTAGTTGGGACGTGTGGGGTGGAGAGGGGGACGTGCTCAAGAGCCCCCTAACAGCTCCATAAACAGAAGATCCCACGATGCCAGAGGGGGAGCTAAAAGAAAGGCGACAGTGTAATTCTGTCACTGTACAGATTAGGAAACTGAGGCCCAGGGAGAGGCAATGATTTGCTTGGGGTCACAAACTAGTAAAGGCCTGAGATGGACTACAGATGTAAGTCCTCTGTTTTGAAGAGGAATCATGGCTACATTTCTTGGGACATCTTTTTTTTTCTGCCTTAATTATCCCCTCTCTAAGTTTGATTCAGGCTAGGTTATGTTTGTCCCCTTCATTCCCCTTGTGCCAACCATGTTCTCTTGTTCCTGATTTCTCTGACTCTATTCTTCCCTCTGGTGAGTTCTTTGGAAACATCAGTTTTAGGGAAAATCAACAAGTGCCCGTGACTGGGGTGCATTCATAGCGGGGGGACTTCTTTTGGGGAACACTCACCAATTCTAAGTAAAACAGGCCAACTGGAACGGAAGGGGGCCTGCTCCACTCTTTCATTAGGCCCCAAGCCTGCTTCTCATTAGCCCCAGACTACTTTCTTTTAGGTCCTGAGCTCCTGGGCCATGGCTAAAGCGAGTGACCTCCCGAGGTCACTTCAAGCCCCATGAGTCCAGGGCTAGTTCCTGTGGCTTGTTTTAGGACTGGGAAAGTGGCTGCTCCAAGACCTTTGCCCTTCCCTCTCCACTGGGTATAGAGCCCTGCTATTGCTCCGCTATTAAGACATTTAATCTCCCCTTTGAAAAAAATATATAATTAGGAGCAGCTCAGTGTGTGGACAGACTGACCGGAGGTTTCCCAAGGATGAACCGTCTCTGTTCTCTAGTGAGCTCGTGGCTCAACTCAGTTTCATTCACCTCCTCCCTGGGAGAACACATGGGATTAGAACCAGAGGCCGGGCCTTCCAGAGGAATCCTCCTGTGCCCCTTAGACACAAGTACCTGCCTTAGATCTTATGTGACCTGCCCTTTGGGGAAGGAAAATCCCAATCAGATGTCGGCTTGTTTTCTCAAGCTGGTTCAATGCCTTTTGTTTTCCTGGGATCCCAGCAATTTCTAGATCTCCCCATTCCCACTCCCTCCAGAAATATGTCACCAAGAAAATAGTGAAGGAAAACCAACTGGTACAGTGGTCCCCTCCGATGGTGACTCTGCCCCTGGAGCACCCACTTATTGTGCCATCTTTTTTTCTGGAATCTTGGCTAGACCTGGTTTACCATGTGACATTCCTTAAGACTTTTCATCTAGATTTTAACCATTTTACAGAGTGCTCTTTGAGGTCCTCATACTTCACTCTGCATCAGTTCATCCAATCTTCTCATCTCCATTATTTTTCTAGAAAGTAACATCTTATACTGGGACAAGCACTGGCTCTGGAATCAGAGGACCCAGGTTCAATTCCCATCTCTGATGACTCATTGCCTAAGTGATTGTGGACAAGTCACTTAACCCCCTTGGTTCTCTGTCATCTCATACAAAAAACAAGAGAATTGGATTGGATGACCCCTGGGATCCCTGTAGCCCTCTGTCTTAGAGCCATGGTACTATAATATTCCATGAATTCATATACCACAGATAGTTTGTCCATTGCTGTTTGATTGGGACTCATTTTATTTCTAGGTTATTGCTCCAGTGAAAGTGTTCCTGTGACAATTTTAGTATATACTAGACTTCTCTCCTCTCATCCCCATCTTTAAATTCCCTGAAGGAACTGGCCAATCAGCAATGTAAAAACATGTGAATGATTTAGTGACTTATCTCATGTAATCCCAAACTGGTTTCCAAAAGAGTTTTAAAAATTCAGAGTTTCCCAGTTGAGCATGAATGGGCTGCCTTTACACATCTCTTCCTAGAATCTGTCATCTCCACTATTTCAACTTGTGATGAGAAACATGGCGGACTTAAACATGATTTGCATCTTTATTATTGGCGATTTGGAGTAACCTTGCTGATTGTTGTTGGTAGTTGGCAATTCCTTTGAAAACTGCTCATATCCTTTGATAATTTAACTATTGGGGAATGGCTTTTGGCATCGTGTATTTGGATCAAGGCTTTATTTAGAGATATTTGGTAGGAAGGTTTTCCCTATCACTGTTTTTCTTTTTATTCTAGATGCATTGGTTTTGTTTGTGCAGAAAGATGTTTCTGTTGTCTACAGTACTGAATTTTTATCTTGCTTGATATGATCTTCTTTCGTCATACACTGGGAGATCAATCTGTCTGTAGAAAGGAATTTTTCTGCAGGGGAATGAGTTAATGGAACTGATTTCTCCAACAGAAGTAGAAAAGCCAGCACTGTGTTGAATTGGTGTCAGAAAAGCCTTTGGCCAAATTCTTTCTCTCTGCCAACTCTACAGCTCTGGGTAAACTGGTCATCTGTTTGTTTGCCTTAAGCAAATCTTTAGGGCTAAACTACCAAGTAAAGAGGTTGCAGGCTGCATCAGTGGGTGAAATTCCCACTCGAGCTGCCAAAATCACTGATCCTTTCTGAAGTCGGGAATTCACTCTGCTGGCACGTGGTTACATCATCAGTTTTTCATCTGTCCTGCTCCGGCCCTTGAGGAGATCAATGAAAGTTTGTCCCGACCTCAGGATGAATCCTAGTTCCTGGGGGGCCCTGAGGGAGCCCAGCTTCACCTTCCTTCGTCCACGGATGAACAGAAAGCCCAGACCATCAGCGCCCTTGCGTGAAAGGTGACCCACCTCAGAGAACAGCCCTTCGAGTTCTGGGAGGAGAGAAAACCGAGAAACAAATGAGCCAGTGCTCCAGACACTCTGTGGTCTCCACCTCCCTCCCAGCTCCGAGGCTGAGGTGAGCCTCCACCTGACAAAAGCCTCGCCTAACCTGTTTCAAGTCTCTATAAATGGAACTTTTAACCTGCTGCCTTGGAGATGAATGCTCGCCATGGCTTTTTGTATCGACACTTTTGTGTATTGTTCCATTAAAATGTAGATTTCATAAAGCCTTTCTGGGGAGGTTCATCTCCGCTGTGCCATGTTAATCAGGGCTCCTTTGTAGGCACCGAGATAAAGTATTTAGCAGCCACAGTTGTATACGGCCCCCCATTTCTCTGAGGCTGTTCTGGGGCTCTGGAGAGAATGCTGAGTTCCCAGCAGAAGGGCTGATCTCCATTTTCTATCGCAGATCACTGGCCGTGGATGCTTAGCCAGCAGCCTGCTCCGAGGGCGAGACTCACAGGGCATCGCCTTGTCCCCCACAGGAAGACTTCTTGCCCCAAAGGAAAAGAGACCTTCTCCTTGTAGCCACATGAGCCAGGGGACTTTTTCTGTCATTGTCTCTGGAGCTGTGGCAGGGAGTCCCTTGGCCAGCCTCCTGCAGGGCATCAGTTCTCTGTGTGACATCTGGGTTCCTGGTTGGCTTCCGCTTTTTTCCTACTAAACCATCCCATCCATTACAGAGTCTCCGATTCCTCAGCGATGGCCTTCTGTGCACTCCAGAGGCAAGGAGGGACCCAAAGGGCCAGTCAGAATAGGGAGGTGGCCTCACGGCCCCAGGGACCGGCCCTCTTGGTGTAGAACTAAAGAATGGACTCTGTAGGTCACCTGGATCTTTGAGCCCGTGTTTGGTGGCTTCCACCAGCCCCAGGGGAGATGTGGCTTCAGGCAACGGTGGTCCTCTGAAGTCTCCTTCAAGTCTAGGCGTGCCTGGCTTCAGTTTGGGGCACCTTTGACAGCACAAGCCATCAGTGCACGCTTTTCGGTGCCAAACACCATTCTGCCTTCCACACGTCTGTCTAAAGGCCTTTGATTTGTTCCCTTTTTCTGGGTTTCTCCCTCTTTAAAATAATGAGTTTCTGGGTCTAACCAGGAATGAAGAAGGACTTTTCAGTGACGGGATTGTTTGTAACTTGGATAGCGGAGGCTTCAGTTGACACCAGGGGCCTGAGTGGTCTTTGGTCAATGTCTACACACACTGGCTTGTGCCCTCCCTCCCCCCAGAACAATCCGGCATTCTCCCATGTTGTCCTACTCCATGTGAGAGTCACCAGCTTCCTCATAAGTGCACAGGTTCAAAAGGCGGCAAGCATGACAGCTTGACTAGGAGCCCTAGAGCAGAAGGGAGGCTCCTCTTAGATCCCGTAGAAGATACCATCGTCCATCCGCAGGCTCAGTCCAGGGCGGTGCTGTTCTCTCGAGGGCTCCATGAGGAGGTTCCTGAGCTCGCCTCCCCCTTTGCAACGTCTCCTTCACAGATCCTCTGGCCACTGTGCTGAAAGCTCCCACTTTCTCTGCTTCTCGGCTTCCGGTCAATGCTGCCAGTCTCTGGATGCTTCCCCCCATGGCTTCCCCATGTGGTCCTTCCTCTACCCCCAGTGGCCGTCCTTTAGCCCTCTGTACTCCCGGCTGCTAACTCCGAATAGTGGTTTCTCCCAGCGGTCTGTAGGAGGTTGGGTGCTGCATGCCAGGCTGCTTATGGCTCTTCCTAGCTTTTGGCAGAGGTCTCTGACATGGTCTGCTGGGGAAGGTCTCCCTAGAGTCCCCGTCCGAGCAGGCCGGACATGCCGAGCGCTCCAAACACGGCCAAAGGCCAGAGTGTCTCCCCATCGAGATCTCTGCCCCATCTCGCATCCTTATGATAAACGGTCCCAGGAGCTCCTGCAAGTTTTCTGGTCTTGCCCCTCCTCCCGGACCTTCGCCAGGGGACCTCAGTCATCTCCCCTCTAGGTGCCAGCCACAACTGGTGCCCAGCGACAGGCGGCCGAGGAGGTGGACGCCGTGCTTTGTCTGCGACCACCCCTAGAGTCTTAGGGCCACAAAGGGACCGTCTGCCATCTTGGAGGAAGGTAGTGAGCCCACCTCCTGCAGAGGCTTCCGGGCTGTGGAGGCTTCCAGGTCAGGTCCCAGTGAGCCACTGGGACACACTGGGTCGGGACCCCAGAACCCAGCAGGCACATGCATACGCGCAGGAAAGAGATGGCGGCAGCTCTTGGTATGGGACGGAGCCCGTGACGCCTTTGTTTTCCTTCCAATGAGTGTACTGTTGATCTCCACGCAGGCCCGTGTAGCCAACCCCCCGAGGAGGGCTCGGCCCGTGATGGAGCCCATGCCTGCCTTTCCTGGTCTGCAGTGTTTATTTGACTTCTCGAGTCGAAAGTCGTTACTCCGCCTCTGTGACCTTCCGCTGGCAATTTCTCTAGAGTATCCATTTACTTTATTTAGAAACACAATATTGGAGGAGCTGGAACAGAGTCAAAAACCATCGCTTCTCCTTTTTTCTTGTTCTTTTTTGATGTGGCATTTTCCCTTTTGAAACCTTAAACTCTCGGCTATACACACATGAAAGCCGGGCTTCCCTCGCTCTCTCCATCAACAAGGACTGAGGGGAATGTCTGCTTGGGGCCTCTTCTTGTGATCTGGGGGTGGCAGGAGCCCCGAGAGCCATGCACGGTCTCTTCAGAGTGGAGCGGACTGTCTGCTCCGGGAGACAAGACATAAACACATGAAACAAAGCCCCACTGAGACACCGTACGGACAGGCTGCCTGGCGGTCGGGGAGGGAGGAAGAGTGGGAGGAACAACCTACTCTAGAAGGAAGAACTCAAAGGGTTGGTTCAGAATCGGGGTCAGGAAAGAGAAGGGCACCCAGAAGGAGCGGAGCCCCCTCTACTGAGCCCCACCGGCTGCTCCACCAGGAGCCCGTCATCCTTGGGGCTGCCCTCAGCCCTGAGTCCTGCTCCCAACCCCTCCCGTTGCCACAAGCCAGGTGTCCAGCCCTAACATTTCTGCCGCCCTGCTGTCTTCGCTCAGGAGTCGCCCGGCTTCAGGACTTTTCATCTTTTCTTGCCCAGACGATCGTAACAACCTCTTTCCTTGTCCTCCTGCTTCCAGTCTTTCTCCAGTTCATCCTTTGAAGTGATGATAGTGCTGGGATGCCCTCAAAGGTAACCTAGTCAAACCCTCCTCATTCTGTAAGTGAAGAAACAGGGGAGAAAGTGACTTGGCTAAGATCACACAAGTAGCAATTGGTCTTTCTATTGACCCAATGATCATTTTTTGTTGTTGTTGAGTTATTTACAGTGGTGTATGACTCTTTGTGACCCCTTTTTTGGGATTTTCTTGGCAAAGAGACCAGTGTGCTTTGCCATTCATTCTAGTTCATTTTAGAGATGAAGAATTAAGGCAAAAAAAGTTAAGTGACTTGATCAAGGTTACACAGCTAGAAAGTGAAATCCAGATTTGAACTCAGGTGTTTCTGACTCCAGGCTTAGTACTCTTTTCACTCTACTACCTAGCTATTCAATAATCATATTATGCCATAGAAAAACAAATCTTTTTTGAGTGGCTTCCTCTTGCTTACCAAAGAGAGTAAAAATTTCTGAACTTGGCATTCAAGGCCTTTCACAAATTAGCCTCCACTGACAAACTTAGATAATAATAACACTAGTAAAACCATGATAATGTTTTATAGTTTGCAAAGTCCCTTTTTGGTAACTTTAAATATTGTTATAATAAACTCAATTAAACCTGAAGATCCAAGACCCTTAAAAAAATATAACCCGATGAGGTGAGTTGTCTTCATGAACTTGAAGGGAAAACAGTGCCATCCCATAGGCCTTCACCAGCTCGAAGGAGATGGAGTCTGGAGGAGAAGACATAGGAGATGAGCCACTCCCCACCTTGCAGCTTCCACCCAACACTGAGGATGGATAAGGAAGGAGACAAGAGCTGGTTGGTGTCTGGGATGGCTCCTGAGAGCCTGGAGGACTTCCTTCCAGTTCCTTGTCTCATCGGTTTTGGAATGTCTTCGAGGTATCCGGTAGACTTTGTGATTTCTTTATTTAAAGAACAAGGTTGGCAATTCCCATCGTGGGGGCCTCTTTAGTTAGCTTTGTCTGACTGTCCTCCCAGGACCGACAGCCCTAAATGGCCTCAGCCATTCTCCATTTCAGAAAGTTCTGCTCCTCTTGGGAGGCAGGTGAAGCCTCAATGAGGTTTAGATGCCCTAAGAATGGATTGGTGATCCTTCCCCGCCCACTGAGCTAGCTAGGTAGGAGTTGAAGTGCAAAGTAAGCTGGAGAAACGTAGTGATCAGAGCCGGCCCATCTCCGAGACTGTGGCTTCGGGATGTCCATGTACTGGCCATACTGTGGACTTTGGAATGGGCAGAGATGGGCAGGGACTTGGATTTCCTGGAAAAGTCATGATGTTCAGGTTAAGACAGGCGGGCGGGACTGAATCCCTTCTGGGACTGTGAGCCTGGAGAGAGCCTTTGCCATCCTCTAGCCTGAATTCTCAATATGCCAAAAGATGAATAAATGATGGGTAAAATCAAGACAGAAGGCTACAGGAACTTCCCCTTGGGACCCCGGCTTATACGGGCAGACCCAGATCTTATCAGTTCTGGTTCGGTTTCCTTTCTCTGTCCTGTCTCATGTCCTTTTTCCATCTCCTTGAGGTTAGGCTATAGTGAGGAAGTGAGAAGGAAGGAAGGAAGGAAGGAAGGAAGGAAGGAAGGAAGGAAGGAAGGAAGGGAGGGAGGGAGGAAGGAAGGAGGGAAGGAAGGGAGGAAGGAAGGA
The DNA here is from genome assembly GCF_027887165.1 of Monodelphis domestica. Lineage (NCBI taxonomy): Eukaryota > Metazoa > Chordata > Mammalia > Didelphimorphia > Didelphidae > Monodelphis > Monodelphis domestica. Next base: position 4,660,046 of record NC_077233.1, read on the forward strand.
AGGAAGGAAGGAAGGAGGGAAGAAAGGAAGGAAGGGAGGGAGGAAGGAGGGAAGGAAGGGAGGAAGGAAGGAAGAAAGAAGGAGGGAAGGAAGGGAGGAAGGAAGAAAGGAAGGAAGGAAGGAAGGAAGGAAGGAAGGAAGGAAGGAAGGAAGGAAGGAAGGAAGGAGGGAAGAAAGGAAGGAGGGAAGGCTCCAAAGAGCGGAAAAGGGCCATGAGTTGGGCCTGAATGGGACGGGTGGCTGCGGCCATAAGCATGGGCCGCAGCCAGGCTTCAGGCCTTCAAGTGGAGTCTGCGCGGCCCCAGGGTGGGTTACGTAGTGGGTACAGGGTTGGACGGGACACACGAAGAGTCTGCAACTAGTTTGGAAGCACTTCCTACCGGGAGCCGCCATCTTGGGGCACATTCTTTGGGGCTTCCATCATCTGCCTGTCAAGTAACCTTTTCAGTTTGCTAAGAATAAGGTATTTCGAGCACGATGCCAGGCCTCGGTCATGGTGTGTAGATGCCACAGAGCTTGGAAGGATCCTCAACCCCCCGGGAGGCACCTCGAGGACCCAACAGTCTCTCAGCAGACTGCCAGGACGGGCTTTGTCTAGTGGGATGGAGTCCGAGCGGGATAAACTCAGGCGGATGTACTTGGCTCCAAGGGGGGAATCCATTCATGAGTACAAGATGTGAGGATGAGAGTCCGCGTGAAAAGAATCTGGGCTTTTAGCGGTGAGTCCAGACAGCCATGGGACGGAGCACCCCAACAAGGGATTGGAGAGTGCAGCAGAGGAAGACCAGCACCAGATTCAGTCAGCACCAGCGGCTGGTTCCTGACTCCTGCCATGGCTGCTCATGGGATCCTTTGGCCAATCACCTCCCTTGTTGTGGCCTTGCTTCCCTTTCCTGTAAAACAAAGCGGCTGGGTTGGATTCTCTGCAAGGGCTCTTCCTCTCCAAGCCAGTTGGGCTGTTGCCACCATCTCTGGCCCCATCAGTTACCAGAAGGACAGAAGTGGCCCCCCCCCCCCCCAGCTCTTCTCTGGCCAGGCTACCAATGGATTATTGGATTCAGTGCTTGGTGTCGTGTTCTGTGAAGGCCATGGATAAGCTGGAGACTCTCTGGAGGAAGGCTAGAAGCATGGACGCGATGGCACTTGAGGACTGAAGGAAGTGTAGGGGGGATGATAGAAGGGTGGTCGTGGTGTGGCCGCCGAGTCCTCGAAGGGCGGCCGTGCAGAATTTAGACTGATTCCGCTTGACCCCAAAGGGCAGCGCTGGTAGAGGCTGAATGAAAATGAATGTTCCTAACAATCAGTGCCATACCAAGATGGCAGCCCCATGACGGCTGCCTCCTAGAGGACATTAAGATAATTCCTGTTCAGATATAGATAGAGCGCTATGGGTCCACTAGACTAGAGGGCTACAGATGGAGTCAGAAAGAATGAGGGCAAATCCTTCCCCAGACAGTTGGTAAATGTCACCCTGGACAAGTCTCCCCTTTTTTGGATCGAGTCTCTTAATTTTCAAAATAAGAGTTTTTCACTAACGTTGGCCCAAACTTTGAGGTTCTCCCATCTCTGAGAACAACCCTCTCCTTTTTTCAGGGGTGATAGCCGAGGCCCAGAGATTTAATGATGCCTCAGATCAGAGAAGCGGAGTGCAAACCTTCCCTGCAAGGCTTACTCACTCTGGACTCTCTTAAAGATGGTTTCACTTCCTCCCCACTAGCCTTGAGCTTGTCATCCTGGTCTGCTTCTCCCCTCTCAATCCTTTGTTTCTAATTTGTCTCCCCTGTTGGAAATGTAAGCTTCTTGAGGGTAGGGGCTGCCATGTCCTCCCTGTAGTTTGTGTCCTTCATCACAGTGCATGATAAATTCATCAAATCATAGTCTACTGTGTGAATTAACTTCCTTGTGCCTCAGTTTCCTCATGTATGAAATAAAGCCTCTGAATTCTCTTTAACTCCTTCTCTACCATCTTATGATTTCCATATTTACCCCTTTCTTAGAGTTTTGTCAGGCTGAAAGGAGGAAGTGAGCAGAATAGAGACGTCAGCTTTCCATGACAACCTTTTGGATGTCCTTCGCAGGCTTCGGGGAGGCAGGGGGTCCATACCAGCCACCAGGCCCCTTTCATTGCTCTCTGTCTCCCGTCTTACCATCCTGGTTTTCCTCTTCTTGGCCCCATTTCCAAATTTCCAACTGTCTGCTCAGCCCGAGAGCTTGCCTGTGAATGGTTGTGTGCTACAGGAGTGCCTGGGGGTTCAAATCTTTTCCCTTAAAACTGGAGCACTGAGTGAATCACTTCCTCTTTGGACCTCCATTTCCTCATGTGCACAGTAAAGGGTTGGAATCAATGGCCCCTAAAGTCCCTTCTAGCTCTCCATCTCTGGTCCTACAATCGATGTCTACTGGATGGAAGCTATAGTGGGAAGGATAGAAAATCCCTTTGAGAGGACAAAGGGGCTCTTCTCTGGCCTCTCCCAGGACATTGATGGGCCTCTATTTGGTGCCTGATGTTAGCCCTTCTCAGTGAGTTGTTTGGTTTCATCACCCATTGAATTGGAGCTCTGGAGTCCAAGGTGGGGCCTCCTGCCTTTCCCAGACACCCACTGATTTCCCATTCTTCTTGTGAGGTGGTGTGCCTGGATGGGGGTACGTGATTCCTAGATGCTCATCGATCCGTTCTTGGGCATTTGGGAAATGCCTCTGGTGTGCAAGCCACCCAGGAGGCTGGCATCCTGCCAAATGGAGATGGGAGGCGGGCAGTGCCCCTCCTTGGAGCCTCTGGGCCTTTCCTTTGGGCAGCCAGAGGGAAAACTTTAAGGACCAAGACAAAGAGAAAGTGGGTGAATGGAGGAAAGAAGGGAGGGTTCAGGAAGCTGGAGAAGCCAGTTCCGGAGACCCCAGGACTCGAGGTTTGGGTTTCCTATTTCTGCTGTTTGGGGCAGAGATGCTCTAGCTATTGTCCAGGGAAGACATAACAAAGTCAAGCAGGGAGTACATGCCTGGCTTCTGGAGGTTTCCAGAAAAGGGGATGAAGGAGCTGCTGCCTTGGGACCAGAGCAGAGTGTATTTGCCACAAGGGATGCTCATGGGACTTAGACACTTGGGGCTCCAGATAGAAATGTTACCTTCCTTTCAGATCAATGCAGTTCGACCAATGAAACAGCTACTACATGTCACAAAACATGTCAGCATTACAGCACGAAAACACAAATAATACAACTAACCAACTTTTGTAAGGTTTTCAAAGCACCTGCCACAAGGTAATTTATTTGGTTTTCCCAATAACCCCATGATATAATTGATAGTATTGTTATTCCCTTTTTACAGATGAGGAAACTGAGTCTGAAAGGGGTTAAGTGACTTGGCCAGAGTCACACAACTAGGAAGTAGCTAAGATAGCTTTAGAACTCAACGTCTAGAACTCTATTAACTCTACCGCAATGCCTGAAGAGAAAAAATGAGCCTGTCCCTCCCCTCAAGGTGCTTCAATTCTGTGAGTGTGAGATAGGATGGGATAGAGTGGAGAATGAGATCCATAGATAGGCATAGCTGCAAGGAAACAGTCATTTGATGGAGAGGGTGATGGAGAGGGTGCTAACAATGGGGGGGGGGGTCAGGAAATGAGTCTGTGTAGGAGATGGTGCCTGCGTGAACTTCGAGGGGAGCTGGGGAGGAAGGGGAGCATCCTGGGCAAGACGGGGACCTTCTAAAGGGAAGCAAAGGCGAGTAAGAGTGTGGAGCTTTACCCTTTGGTGGGGTTTCCAAAGGGCCTCCCTCTGTGGGCTCAGGAAGTCTGGCTAGACGACCCTTTCAACCGATTCTGATTCTGATCAGTGATGCCATCTTCCCTCATTGAGTCTTTTCAAAGTCCTTCTGCGCGTGTGATCTATGATCCTATGATCTTCATGGCATGGGAAGTAGGGAGGGCTCTAATCCGCATTCTGCCGAAGAGGAAACTAAGGCCCGGGGAGATCTTTCTAAAACGAGCTTCCCAAGCCTGAGCCAAGATTAGACTCCAAGTCTTTATACTCTTTGTGCCTCCCCCCATACCTCCCAGTGCCCTTTGAAGCTCGCCACCAATCCCTGGCCACTGCCTTCGCAATGAATGATGATACAGTTCTCTGGTAACTGGTCCAGTGTGCTTCCTTCCCTGAGAATGGCATCCCTGGAAACAAGCTGGCTTTGAAGAGCTCACCCGTACCAGGCAGTAAAAGAAGACAACCATGTTTGTGATTTTGTGCTTTTGAACAGCTGCTCTCTGATTCTGTGTGCTCCTGGGAAGGACCCAGAAAGGAATCAAAGAGCCAGGCCTCTGGGAGATGTTAGGGGCCTTGGGACGGAGTACCTGATTTGGCATCAGAGGACCTGGGTTTGAATCCTGCCACTGCCATGAACTCCCTGTGAGGGATGGAGCAAGTCTCGTGGGCCTTCAGTTTCCTCATCTGTAAAGGGAGAGGGTTAGACTAAGTAGGTCGCTTTCAACTCAAAGTCTATGATCCTGTGAATGTGAGATGTGACAAAAGTGGACAGTTGACATTTATCACACCATCCATCGGATTTTCTATTTGAAAAAGTTCTTCCCCTGAAAGACTATCTTATTTCCCACCTCCTCATTCCTGGAACTCTTGTTCCTGTGGGATCTCATGCTTTAGACCCTCAAAAATATCCTTATTGTGGACTTCCTCTCTGTTGAATAATCTTATTCCTTTGGGATATTATGCATCAATGCTTGGGAATTGTTTTATGTCCTTAAAATATCTCATTTGATCTTCCCAACAATCCTGGGAAATAGGCTATTTTTATCCCTATTTTACACATGGGGAAACTGAGGCCAGGGCCAAATGACTTGTCCATAATCACACAGCTAATAAGTTTCTGAGGCAGAATACATATCCAGGACTCAATGCAAGTCCAACAAAGTATTGCTACAGATTTCTGTTGGCCAAAGGACAACATTTGTATTGTGGCCTATAATGCAAAACTCTGATTGCTGTGTGCAGATCATAAGCTTCTTTGAAAAAATGCGGCGACGTGTGGCTGCACACATGTATACTATTAGCCATTAAGAAAAGGGCTCTGGCTCCTTGGATGGTCTGTGTTGTTTGGTTGGTTGTTTTCTTTGCTTTCCGATGACATTTTATTTTGATTTGCCATTTAGCTAGGATGCTGGGAATGAGGTGCTGACCAGAACTCCAGGCTACTCAGGCAAGTGAATGCCCTGCTTTTTGTGGATTTGCTTGGCTTTCCCAGCTGGGTAGCAGTTCAGAGCCTTGAACAGGTCAAGGAGAGGAAACACAGGAAATGTAGCTTATGGGTTGAGGAGAATGATGGAAGCAAAGAATCATGCATGGCCTTTTGGATTTGAGAGGGACCTTAACTAGTCTAGATTCCTTGCTCCCTTGTCCTTTCAGAGTTCATACCCTGCTAAATCTGAACACTGGATTACTCCTACATCTGTGACCTCCCTTCTCTCTTACGTGCTGTTGAACAGACCTGGAGGAAATCACAGAACTTTGTTGATTGGGTCCATTATGAATTCATGCCAGCTCATCTTACATGGGTCCTCACTACTGCACGGTTATCCCATTACTTTGCCCTAATTTTCCCTATTCCACTCACCATAGCAGCTGTTCCAAACCTTTCATTTCTTGTTCAAGCCTCCCCTTCTATTCCCTGCTCCTCTCTCTCTCTCTGTCACTCTGTCTCTGTCTCTCTGTCTCTGTCTCTCTGTCTCTGTCTCTCTGTCTCTGTCACTCTGTCTCTGTCTCTCTGTCTCTGTCTCTCGGTCTCTGTCTCTCTGTCTCTCTCTGTCTCTGTCTCTGTCTCTCTCTCTCTCTCTCTCCCCCCTCTCTCTCTGCCTCTCTGTCTCTCTCTCTGTATCTCTGTCTCTCTCTGTCTCTCAGTCTCTCTGTCTCCCTCTCTCTCTCTGTCTCTCTCTCCCCCTCTCTCCCCCTCTCTCTCCCTCTCTCTTTGTCTCTCTGTCTCTCTCTGTCTCTGTCTCTGTCTCTCTTTCTCTCTGTCTCTGTCTCTCTCTCTCTCTCTCTCTCCCCCCCCCTCCCCCCGCTCTGGCTCTCTGTCTGGCTCTCTGTGTGTCTGTCTGTTTCTCTGTCTCCATCTATATCTCCATCTTTTGGATTCCATATGATGCTATTGGGGTATAAAGATATTATGGAACTTTACATTTGAGGTCAGAAATCTAAAAAGGATCTAGCGAACGAAAACCATGGCATGCTTCAAACATAGCTGGCTCTCTCCAATCTCATGTTACTGATTTGTGGCAAAAAAGACTAATGTTGCCTTAGCTTACCTCTGTAGTTCAGACACCAACATTTTGTAGCACCTCAGACTTTTATGTGCCAGTCTCTGCTATTGAGACAGTGTTTCTCTGACATTCTAGAGAGACTAACACAGGGCAACAAATTGGACTTCCTAGCTGTCATTGAGACTTGGTGGGGTGAAACCCATGCCTGGGATGTGTCCAGATCGGTATAACTTCTTCAAAATAAGCAAAATCAGTACAAAAGGTTATGAGGCAATAGATTTTCAGTTGTAAGAAAAGTCCAAGTTCAACTGGTACATAGCTTCATTTTGTAGAAAGGTTAAGTGATTTGTCCAAGGTCCTACAGGTAGAAGGAATTGGGGTGGGATAGCATTGCATGCTAAGAAAGTAGACTCAGGAGAAAATCCAGGAATCAGAATGAGAAAGTATGATGGAGAGCATTTGGCACAAGATAAGTGAGTGGAGAAACAGAAGCAATTTTGTTATCATATTGTTATCAACCATGAAGAGTTTGGCAAACATCATAGTGGTGATGGGAAACTTTAGCAATCCATATGTTTCCTGGAGATATTTCTGCCAAAAAGAAGAGCTAATAATTCTGTGACTGGCCTTGATGAAAATGTCCTCATTTCTATGATGGAAAGATCATTGGGGGGATTCTATTTTGCATTTGATTCTAATTGACAAGGAACAACTGGTTTGTGGAGAAGAAATGGTGGTAGTTTTGGAGTAAAGAGACCAGTTTCTTTTCAAATTCATGGTAAAGAAGAAGAAAGCCAGACATAGTCTGATATATACCTAAGACTTTGGGAGGTTCATTTTTGAAGAAATCCAAGGAAGGATAGATCAGTTTACCTGGGCTAAAATTTTATCAGGGGAATTGGCACAGTAAAGGTGAGAAACTCTCAAAAAAGAAACTATGAAGACACAAAGGGAATAATTCCAGTAAAGAGTAAAAATGGGACTTGTCAAAAGCTTCAAATACATTGCTATCACTTTTATAAACTTTAAAGTTTACACAATGTCATACAAATTTGATTTGTATTTTATATGTGTATTTGATCTTCCCCAAAAGTCCCTTCCCCAGGGCTAACCAACTAAAAAGAGACTGAGGCAGGATTTAAATTCAGTTCATCTTGATTCCAAGTGGAATCTAGCACTACAATATCAGTCTGCCAACTAAGCAGATTAGAACTTAAAGTGATCTGAACTTTTATTTACATCAAAAGAGATCTAGAGAGGAATTTGGCCTGATCATCCACACAAGAAAACTAAAATGGATGAAAAATGTCAATTTCTGGGATTACAACATGCATTTGAGTGGAACACCTATAGAGTGTGTTAGCATGTATATATGATACAGATGAGACAGATGGCAAAGATGCTAGGCTGGAATTGCTGACACTTCAGTCATATGAGGCCAGACTCAGGAATTAGAACAGATGTATGTGGTTTCTGGGCCATGGAGAGGGACTTTTGAAAAGTGATAGGAAACAGAAAATTGTGACTAGAGGAAAGCAAATGTCCAATTTTCCAAAAAGGAGGAGAATGCAACATGGAAATCTTAGACCAATGAGCTTGATTTCTACTCCAGGGGAAAATCTAGAGAATATTATTAAAATGATGATTGGTGAACATCTGAAAAAGACAAGTGAGTACGCAAAATGAGCGGTATGACTTTACCAAGAGCAGATCATTCCAAATTATCCTTTTACTTACAATTAGATTTTATCTACCTTTTCTCTTCCAAATCCCTCCCTCTGAGTTAGAAATCAAGAAAAAGCAAATATAAATGTATAGTTAAGCAAAACACATTTCTGCATTATCCATTTCTGTCTCTCTGTCTCTGCCTTTCTCTGTCTCTGTCTCTGTCTCTCTCTGTCTCTCTATCTCTGTCTCTGTCTGTCTGTCTGTCTGTCTGTCTCTCCCTCCCTCCCTCCTTCTCCCTCTTCCTCTCCCACTTCCCTTCCTCCTCCCTCCACCTATCTATCCATCCATCTGTTTCTATAACATCTAGAACTCTGTCTCAGTCTGTCTTCTGATCTCTCTCTGGATGGGAGCAACATGTCATCATGAATCTTTTGGAACTGTGGTTGGTCCCCGTGAATATTGGGGTCTTGCACAGCCGTTTGTCTCTACAGTATTGTTGTTTACACTGTTTTCTAGGTCAGATTGCTGATGTCAGAGGAAAGTTGTGAATATCTTTTACCTAAATTATAGCCATGTTTGATGGAGTAACGTGGACTTTTCTTGTGGGAAAGGTGGAAAGATTTGGAACTGGCCAAGAGTTCCCAGTCTTAAATTGTTTGATAGTGTCTCTCAAGAGGTCTCTAGTAGTGCTATAAGGATCTCTTTGGTCCCTCTTATTTCCCATTTGTATCAGTGGCTCGCCCAAGGGCTCTGCCTTCACCATGGCGTGGTTATTGCACTTTCAAATCTTGCCCGCACACACATCCTGTGGGAAGCATCACTAGCACATTGGAGGATGGAGGTAGGACCAAGCAATCTTGGCAGGTGGGTCTGGAAGGGCCTCTTCTAGGTGGTCCTGGGTAAGTGGAGTCTTCTTCTGAGGGAGGGCGATCAAGAGGAGGAGTTGGGGTGAGGAGAGCGTTGTAGATGTGGGGGCCCAGCCGGGATGGGGAGGTGAACGTGGGCTCACAGCCCACACCTGGCTTTCAGATGGCCTCGTCAGCAGAAAGAATCTGATGCCTCCTTTCCAGTAATGCCCAGGGGGTGTCGCGGGGCAGATTCAGGGCGAGCCTGGCGTCCCTGGCCCGGCAGCAGGACCCATGCCTGCTCCCAAGGTATGGCTGTGTGCTCAGCCTGCCTGGTCTGGCTGTCCCAGCTGCTCCCATCAGGCTGCCTTCATGACATAAGTAAAGACACCTGGAGAGAGAGCAGTCAGACCCAAGGCAAATGATCGGCGCGCACCCAGGCTATTTATTTGCCTCAGAATGGGAATAAATAGGGAGCGTTTGCGTGAGAGGCGAAATAGACTGCAAACTCATTACCGCGTCTGTGCGCGGTACTCATTCATGCTGTTAGGAAGATTTATGACAATGACAGGAAAGGTAAAGTCATGTTAATAAAAGAGATTTTTAAAAACCTCTTTTTAGAAATTTGGCCAGAATCCTGGCTTAAGCTTCCAGCGTTCACACTGCCCAGTCCCGAGTGAAGAGGCAAAGATGAGCAACGGTTGGCTTCTCCAGCTAGTCTCCTTGTTCAGCCAATACAACCCACCAGCATTTATTTAGCACCGAGTGTGTGCCAGGTCCTGGGAGCACAAACAAGAACAATAAAGCAGTCCCCGCCCTCGGGGAGCTTATGCTCCCCTGAATTCAATGGACTTACAAGGGTGATGCTTTCCTTCATGTAGCATCATCTGGACGGATGTGTCCAGGGTTGGTGCTCATCATCCCTCTGTGATTCAAGAGGGATTTAAGGAACACTTACAGTGGGGCTCCCAGAGAAGAAGTCAGAGCTGCAAGTCTTTTCCTTAGGGATCACCCTAGAGCCCTCTTGGGATGTCTTTAAGAGCAGGAATTACCCAGGGGCCCTCTGCAGGGTCGTGGTGCCATTGCTGCCTCATCTCCTTGGGCTTTCCATTCCTCTGAACATCCATGAGGCAATGGCGGAAGTGACAGATCTCCTGAATGGGGTGGTTGATAGCAGCCTCAAGATCTGTCTCAAACACCTCAAAGCTGCCCTTGGGTCCTGGAGAGACTTAGGCTTGCTGAGTGAGTGTCAACCATTTCGGCTCTAAAATGGGGTAGTAACAGAAGCCACGGCACAGGGTTGGGATGCCGATGGAGGGTGATCATGCCCGGAAAGTGCTTTACCAATGGAGAAGCACCATTCAGAGAGGCTGCGTGCTTCCCAGCACCATCATCTTAGGCTCAGGGCATCCCTTGTTCTTTTAAGGACATCCTGGTGATGTGAAGGCACTCATGGAAGTGGGCCATTAGCAGACTGGGCTTCAGGAGAGGGTCTGACTCATCCTACTGCTTCCCCAGATGTCTCGGGTGCCCATCACCTTCTTGGAACCATAGCCGAGCGTCTTCCATGTGTAACCCCGCTTAAACATGGCACCCTACATGTGCCCCTCCCCTCATTCGCTACAGTTTCTGGAAATGAAGAGCTGAGCTCTAATGAATGACCATTGGCCTCCAATGGGGTCTTCCATTCCAACAGATGGAGCCCATTGCTGACTCTATTATCCTCGTAATCTCTTCCATATATATAGGGGCCTCCACATAGTCAAGTTGTACTTGTTGGAAACTTGGTAGGTTCAAGTTGTGTCACAGCAGCAGCAGAAAGGTGAGGAGCTGGTGGTCTCAGGGGCCTCCTCTCAAACTCTTCTGCTTGATGAAACCAAAATCGTTTTTGGAAGGATGTTGGATTCTGCCAAGCAGGAGCTGGGGTGGGGGCTGGGTAACTTCCTCCCAGTCTGGTAATCCAGGAAAGGGGGCTCTGGGGGCTCCCCTTCCCCAGTGCTGAAGGGTACCACGCCTGCTCTTTTTTTCTTTTTCCCAGACTCACTTTCTGCCTGATTCTGTCTTCTCCCAGATTCCTTAGCTACCGTGCCTTTTGAAACGCTGCCACATTCCCTTATCAGCCCATGGCAAACGCAGCCCTCACCAGGTTGAAGATGAAAGGCTTTGATAAGAGAAGGTTTTTTATGAAAGAATATAAAAATCCATGTGCTATATACAATGTGCCCTATCCTTTTCAGGGAATTGTCAGGGTTATCTTCGTTTTTATGGGTTTGTGCAGAAGGAGAAAATCACAGGGAGCTAGAAACCTGATCTAGCAAGCGAGAGGCCCAAGAGGCGCCCAGAAGCATCCAGGGTATTTCCAGGGGCCCTTCCTCCAGGAAGTCTTCCACCATTCCAGAGGAATAAACCTAAGGCTTTCCTGGGAAATGCTCTACCCACTTTTCAAAGTGATGGTATAACTTTTTTAAACCCTTACTTTCTATCCTTGAATCAATATTGTATATTGGTTCCAAGGCAGAAGAGCAGTGAGGGCTAGGCAACAGGATTAAGTGACTTGTTTAAGGTCATGTGGCTAGGAAGTATCTGAAGTCAGATCTGAACTCAGGACCTCTTGTCTCTAAGCCTGGCTGTCAGTCCACTAAATCACCTTGTTGCTCTGATTATCGGGTTTTAAAGAAGTGATTTGCATCTAGGTGCACTTGCAGTCACACTTGTGTGATGATTGGGCTGCTGCCATTGGCTCAGGTGAGAGCTGGAGCTCTGCACACACCTTGCTGGTGATGAGTGCCCTGGAAGACCTCCCCTGTTTGGGAATCCAAGGTCATTGGCTTGGGTCCTGAGAGGTGACTTCACTCATGTTGTCTTTCTTCCTGAACAGGTAAATACAGAAGCAAAGGTGACTTCTAAAATATGAAAGGAGCAAACTCCACGATATCTGCCTGTGACGCAGCCTGGATTAAAAGGGCTTAAAGTGGGATTTCCCAGGAAGAAAACAGCCTAAAAAGTGATTTGGAGTAGCATAGAGGCCAGAGAAGAATGAATTAGATAGCTTTGTCCTTTCCTCCATTCAGTCCTGAGCTGTGATTTCTGTAGAGCAGGGAAGTTCGGGTGTGGAAAGGACCTCCGCTGAGGTAGATAGGCAGCACCCCTGGAACTTTTTACCTTAGTTTTGGGATGGAGCACTAAAAAGCAAGGCTAAGAGACTTTGCCCATAGCCATTTAGCCAGAGTATATCAGAGTCAGGACTTGAAACTAGGACTTCTCTATCTCCAAATGTGCCTCCTTCTAACACTTCTCTCTCCTGACTCTTCCTTCTAACTCTGGGTACTGTGATGTAATCACCACTAGCATTGCTGGTGCAGCCTATGGCTGCCCAGTGGTTCGACTTGTTTAGCCCTAAGACTTCCCAGATCAAAAAGGTGGGAAGGAAGGAAGGAAGGAAGGAAGGAAGGAAGGAAGGAAGGAAGGAAGGAAGGAAGGAAGGAAGGAAGGAAGGAAGAAAGGAAGGAAGGAAGGAAGGAAGGAAGGAAGGAAGGAAGGAAGGAAGGAAGGAAGGAAGGAAGGAAGGAAGAAAGGAAGGAAGGAAGGAAGGAAGGAAGGAAGGAAGGAAGGAAAGAAGGGAGGGAGGGGGAAGGAAAGAAGGAGGGAGGGAAGGAAGGAAGGAAGGAAGGAAGGAAGGAAAGAAGGAAGGAAGGAAGGAAGAATGGAGGGAAGAAAGGAAGGAAGGAAGGAAAGAGGGAAGGAAGGAACAAAGGAGGGAAGGAAGGAAAGAAGGGAGGGAGGGGGAGGGAAAGGAGGGAAGGAAGGAAGGAAGGAAGGAAGGAAGGAAGGAAGGGAGGGAGGGAGGGAGGAAAGAAGGAAGGGAGGAAGGAAAGAGGGAAGGAAGGAGGGAAGGAAAGAAGGAAGGAAGGAAAGAAGGGAGGGAGGAAGGAAAGAAGGAGGGAAGGAAAGAAGGAAGGAAGGGAGGAAGGAAAGAAGGAGGGAAGGAAGGAAGGAAAGAGGGAAGGAAAGAAGGGAGGGAGGGAGGGAGGAAGAAAGGAAAGAGGGAAAGAAGGAAGGAAGGAGGGAGGAAGGAAGAAAGGAAGGAAGGAGGGAAGGAAAGAAATCTGTAGATTAGGGTAGCCCTCCCTCACCCCCCTCATTCCAGGGTCAGCACTCCTATTCAAATGTTCTCTTCTTGAGGTCAGGGGTGTTTGTTTCTTACTTGGAGGCTAGTTTTCTATCCATTCTGCCAAACTCCTTTCAAGCTTTGGGGAGAGAGCTCAATTGCCCTAATATTCACCTGGTGGGATTTTTTTCTTTGGGATGGGTGGGCAGAAGCAGAGGAGACCTGAGCTTAGCACACTACTTACTACAGAGCCAAATCAATCATCAGCCATGGTGAGGGTGTCCCATTTTGCCAGGGCTTCAGGCGGCCCGCGGAGTCACTTGGTCGCTATTTCACTTGTGGAGTTGTTTGAAATAGGGAACACGGGTGCTCAGTCAACGTGGCTTGCTTTTCCCTGTGCCTGGCCTACAATGTGGTTGCACATTCTTAGATCTCCAGCCCTGGGCTGGCCTGCAGCAGTGATCAGTGACCAGGACTGGCCACTGTGGACCAATTCCTTTTGAATTCCTTTGGCATCATGGGGAAAAGTCAGCCTTCCCAGAGTTCCAGCATCCAGAGCATTTTCGCTTTTCTCTAGGCTCATCACAGGCCTCTTTGATGTCTTTGGCTTTTCCTTCTGTGATCTGAACCCTCTTTGTTAGACTGGGGGTAAATTTGCATATGAGAAAAGAGTGAGGGTTTGACTGGTTCTGCTTGTTGCTCTGAAGTACTTAATAATGCCTACTGTGTGCTTGATGATGTGCTAACCACCCCCCATCATGCCATTGTTTTATTGAATAAAATGAATGGTTTCCTGTCCAGAATTCTAATTTTGTTTATGATGTTCCAAAAAGGGGTGAAGCCACTGGCTGTCCATTTTGGTCATTTGCGTGAAGTATGGATCTGATTGTGCAACAGGTCCCAAGACCCTAGTGCCAGGCTCTGGAGATAGAAAGACAAGAATGGCAGCAGGACCCTGCCCTGGAGGAACTCACCTTCTCCTCAGGATTGGTGTCACTGAATGAAAGACGGAATTCAGGGAGGGCCAGACCCACCTTTAACATTCTAAGTTCAGCAAAGGCCCCTCCCAACTTTTCCAGCATTTATTAAGCTCTTCCTGTGTACACTGTGCTCAGGGTCACAGAGGAAGTTACTAAGTGGTCTCTTATCTCTTGTACTTGTGAAATAAGACAATAATAGGGTTGCCTTGTATGTTCCCTTTACCTTAACTCCCCTTCATAGTCACTGAGAAGAGAGGAGGGAGGAAGTGTTGCTTTGGTAGAAAGATAATGAGAACCAGAGCCAGAAGCCTGTTTATGGGCAAATCACTCCCCTCCTCCCCCGTCCCTTGTTTCCTCACATGTAAAATGAAAGGGGTGGAAGCAGATGGTATCTGGGGTCCCAGAGAGCACTGGATCTAGGATCTCGTAGGTGACTGAGACAAGTTCACTTGTTCTTAAAAATAATCATAGATTCATGATTTTCTTTAAGTTAGTAAACATTTATTAAGCATCAGTTGTGTACCAGGCATCGAGCTAGATACTGGGCAGACGAAGGCAGAAATGCAAGTTGCCCTCGCCTTCAAAAATCTCATAGATGATAGATTTAAAACTGGAAGAAAGAATCTTCACGATCATTTCATTTGACCCCCTCATTTTACTGCTGTAAGGAAACTGGTCATCAAAGTTTAGATGACTAGTGAAAATTTGAACCCAGGTCCTCTGCCTTTAAATTGGTGCTCTTTTCCTTGGCTCACACCCTTTCCTACCATTTGTAAAGGCTCCACAAAGGCACAGTAAGGAAATGGAAGTAGAGAGAATCTGGGGTGGAGAAGGTTTAAAAAACGGCAAGTGAGAAGACAGTTAGTCCAGTTAGAACAAAAGTGGAAAGAAAGTGAACACACCTGTCTTATGAAAGTGGACTATGAGGCATTATGGGTAGAATACTGACCCAGAAATCAGGAAAACTGGGCATGAATTCTGCCTCTGATGCTCATTAGCTGTGTGACCTGGGGCAAATCAGCTAACCTCTCTGAGCCCCAATATAAATGGGAGTTATTATGAAAGATCCAGGAGTGGTAGAAGTAAAGAGCACTAGTTGGAAATGGAGCTAATCAAGTGAGATTTCTTGCAGGTAGGGAGCAGTGGTCCTCTGGGGGATCAGCACTTAATGAGTAGCCTCATTAAGGAGGAGGTGTGTATGAGACAAGCTGGGAGAAACAAACTCCAAAGGGGGTCCAATGAGATGCAAAGTAGCTGTGACCCTGGACCCCATTCATTCTTTTGTTGGGAATGGATTCCGAGGGTTCTCAAGGACAGAAAAGTCAGACAACCGTTGCAAGATGCTCCAAGCCCTGTTTTGGGGGGCTGCAGAAACCTGTCTGTAACCCAAGCCTCCCACAGTGGGGGGATCGTTAAATGAACGGGAGTACAGTCATGTCATGGAGAGAGTGACTGATGGAGCCCCTCCTCCCCTCCCATCCCCAAGAGGAGCAAAAGAAGGATTTCTGGACCAACCTGTGTGAGGGAAGGCAAGGGGGAAAAGCAGACCAAAAGGATCCAAACACACTTTGATTAGAACCAAAGAGCAAAAGCCACAAAGCTTTCCCACTAGGACTAGGCACCTGGGGATACAGAGATACAGATAGGAGTCAATCAAATGAAAGACATTCCCTGCCCTAAAGATTGTTTTCTTTCCTCCCTCCTTTCTCTCCCTCCCTCCCTCCCTCCCTCCCTTCCTTCCTTCCTTCCTTCCTTCCTTCCTTCCTTCTTCCTTCCTTCCTTCCTGTCTTCCTTCCTTCCTTCCTTCCTTCCTTCCTTCCTTCCTTCCTTCCTTCCTTCCTTCCTTTCCTTCCTTCCTATTCCTTCCTTCCTTCCTTCCTTCCTTCCTTCCTTCCTCCTTCCTTCCTTCCTCCTCCTCCCTCCCTCCCTCCCTCCCTCCCTTCCCTTCCTTCCTTCCTTCCTTCCTTCCTTCCTTCCTCCTTCCTTCCTTCCTTCCTTCCTTCCTTCCTTCCTTCCTTCCTTCCTTCCTTCCTTCTTCTTTCCTTCCTTCCTTTCTTCCTTCCTTCCTCTCTCCCTCCCTCCCTCCCTCCCTCCCTTCCTTTAATTACATTTGGGGGGTAGGAAGCCCACCTCAGTAATTTAAGTCTAGCTGTTTTGTTGATTTTCTTTGCCTCAGTCCTCTGGCTAAATGAAGCCCTGCTGCACTTTATTACATACCTTCTCATGAAAGGAAATTGAAAACAACCCTGCTTGTTGGCTTCACTACGGTAGCGATGGCACATCCCCGGCGCTTTTCGGCACCGTTCGGATTCCCGACGGTGCGTTTGAAGAAGTCGTCGTCTGGTTTTGTTCTTGTCCCAGAAAGAGAGTTCCAGGATTGGCTGTAATTCGGTCATCATCCTGGCTGGAGCGAAGGCCGGTTGCTGCGAGCCGCCTTTTATTGGCTTCGGCGGCACATTCTTTTTAAGCCTATGGGAGGGCCTTGGTCTCCTGGGCAGCGAGGGGGATCCCATGTGTCTGTAAATAGTCCAAGATCGGTGGCCTTCCTAGCAGTGTTTGTTTTTTTTCACCCTTCAATGAGCCATATGCTTCTTGAACAGTTTGGGGGAGGGAGCTGCTGCTCGGTGAAACGTGGGGCCTCTCCCTCCCTTCCAGGCAGCAGGCAACACGATCCCCCCAAAGACCAAGTAAAAATAAACGGTTTCGGTAAAGTCGGTTTTAAGAACGTGAGTTCAGTATCCAATGGGAAGGCGGGGAATGCCGTCTGGCAGGAGAAGGGCAGGTTATGTGCGGGTTGGGAATGATGTAGTAAGAATAAGAAGCATTAAAGAGGGCCGTTAGGCATGGCCTCATGCCTAGCACTAGCTCATGGACTTAGAACTGGAAAGAGCCAAAGAGGTCATCTGGTCCAAGTCTCTCATTATAGAGATGAGGAAACTGAGGCCCAGGGATGGGGAAATGACCAGCCCAGGGTCACACAGTAAGTGATGGAGCCAGTTTTGAATCCACATCCTTTGATTTCAGAGCCAGAGCTCCTTTTCCCTCCCAAGCTGGACAAAGGGATCATGGTCATCCTCTACTGAGAGGCCACTTAAAAAGCTGCCAGTCGCTTTGTTCATTCAGTAAGTGTCCATTAAGCTTCTGTTCTAGACCCGTTCCTGGTTGGGTGTGCTCCAGTAGTCAAAGAAGGAGAAGGGCAAGCGTTTTAGGCCCAGAGATGGCTGGGACAGGATCCTGCAGGAATCACAGAAGGACAAGAAGGACATAGCCAGGCTTTTCCTGTGATGGGAGTTCTAGAAGGCATTGCCATCCAGATGGGGAAACTGAGTCCATAGGCCATGAAATGACTCGTCCTCAGTCACACCAATTAGCCAATGCCTGGGCTGTGTCTGGCTCCTGGATCCAGTAACTTGTCCGCTGTACAGCCTGGCAAGAGGGCAAACTCGTAATTGGGTCCCAAAGCTGAGCAGAAACTCCTTCAGGCCCTTTCCGTCCCTTGGCCCGAATGTGTTTCATGGGACGTTAGACTCAGTTTCTGAGAATGTGGCTCATGGAAGGATGGGTCTGCTGCTGCTACTGCTAGGAAATCGGGGCTCTAAGAAGGGCTCTCGCTGGACAGTTCCCCGGTGCTCCTGGGGCTCCTTTGGGAGCTTCCCTCCTCCCTCCCTGCCCAGTAGGCAGGCTGGGGACTCCCATGTTTCGTCCATGGCTCAATGAAACAAGCATGTAGTAGCGGCTCCCACTTAACACAAGAACGGGCTGAAGGCACCAAGAAGGGGCAGGCCGGGTGTCCTCTGCCCTGATGGGGCCCCTCCTTGGGGCAGGAGGCTCTGCTGTGGGCCCTGGAGTTTTACCAGGCTTGAGGAGAGCGGAGGGTCGGGAATCCAGCTCGTGGGGGGCTCTGCTGAGGGAATGGGGGACACTGAGTCTGGGGAGGCAAAGATGCGGCCATGGGGAGAGCCAGACCCATTTAGGCTGCAGTCAGGACTGGAGGCGGGATTAGGCGTGCTTGGCCCCAGAGGCCCCCCAGAACAGAAGCTGGGGGAAGAGGGGGAATGGAAAGGAAAGCTCCCCGAAGTCAGCCTTCTCAAGGGGCCTGCACTGGCCCAGGAGGCTGGGGAGGGGAGGCCCCTTCCTTCCGGGGAGAGATTCTGGTGAAAGCAGAGGGGCACTGAATGGAACACGGTGGCCAGGATATTTGTCTGCCAGCTGGCAGTTGGGTTAACTGGGCAGAAGTGCCTTCCGGCCCTGTCATCCCGAGATCCTGTGGCCTGCTTCTCCCCTTGGTCCGCCATTTATGCTGGGTCCAGAGTCAAAACAATAGGTTCCAGATGCAAAGCGTTTAGGGCAATCCCATGGGCTCTAAGGAAAGGGTTTGCCATAGACTGACAAATTGCTTGGTTGGGATTCCTTCTGGAATTCCCTTTTAAAGGAAATCCAAGGCCACCGGGCTGCCCACTCCTTCTCTCTCTGGGATCCTCCAGAAGAAGCCAACTGGCTTCCCGAATGAGCCGCCCCCCCCTTCCTTTTTGCCCTTGGGCTTA